>NC_135537.1:36333411-36633411 GCF_045843805.1 Urocitellus parryii
TGAAGATCTGAGGGGTACTTTTTAAATTCACCTTTAAATACAATTAAGTTGAACCAAAGAAAGTCTCTCATTCAGTAATAGACTGAATAGACTCAGGAGCCCACCCTTTGGGTAGTTGATAAAGTATTAGTGACTGGTAGCCCCTTCCCCAAAATATAATTCAGAGACCTGGCTCTTCTGTGTCATCTGAAAGCCTTGAATTTGCTTATATCCTTTAAGAGCTGGATAAATCCATGTTTGACAAAAGTGTTCCACCCAAATCTTCAGAATCCTAGCATTTTTTTTCTTGTGATTTTTCTCTCGAAAATATTTTCTCTAAACTTCGTATTTATGTGATTTTTTAAAATTTCTAATGTCTAATATAATTCTTCTTTAGGTATTGGTGTACCCATTATGTTAGCTTATGTCTATGGCGTTGTTCCAATTTCTCTCTGCCGAAGTGGAGGTTGTGGAGTCTCGACAGGCAATGGAAAAGGAGTCAGGATTGAATTTGATGACGAAAATGATATAAATGTTGGTGGAACTAACACAGCTGTAGGTAAGTAAGTCCTTTAAACAAAGAAAATAGGCTTATTAATAGATTTAAGTAGGGGGAGCCAAAGATAACAGGCAAGTCAGAATTTTCTTTATCCTTATATGAAGCTTAATAGGGTTCATCCAGAAGTCCATTTGTGGAATGTATATGGATGAAAGAAGGTGGAATAGTTCTGGATGCCTAACTTCTAGCAGGAATATATATAGTGCCTTAAAAATCTTACATTTTTCATCGTATGTTTTGCCTAATACATTACAAACCATTAAGAAAAAGATATGAAGAGAAATGCAGTTAAAAGATGTCAGAATGTCAAAAATATCTTTAACCCAGTGTTATTCAAAGAAATATAAATTAAAGTAGTGGTGAGATGAAGAAAAAGGCCTTTGTAGGCTATCAATAGTAGTATAAATTAATAAATTTAAAGCACATGTTTCATATTCCAGCAATTTTTGTTATATAAATTTGTCACAGGGAAATAATTAGGCAAATAGATGAAAAATAATCCCCAGCCCCTCTTATCCATCATTTTCCTCTCCTAATCTCTAAATGTTTGAATTTCCTAGGGCCCAGTTCTAAGACTTAGCTTATTTATCTACGCTCACTCTCTAGGTCATCTACTAAAAAATACATACACTGGCCTCTGTAAATTTATGTCTAGGCTAGAACTCTCCCCTAAACTTCAAACTTGTTTATCTAACTCTTCTCTTTACTCTGCACTTGGATATTAAACAAGAATTTCAAGCTCCATTAGTCTATAACCAAACTCTTTGCTTTGAAAACCTATTCTTCCCTCTGTCATACTAACCACATGAATTAGCTTCTCTATTCTTCCTGTGGCTTGGTTCAAAAACATTTACTTATGATGACTCCCGTTAACCCCTTCCTACCCTACATCTGATTTATCAGCAAATTAAGATGCTTCTTTCATTGTTTGGCCATAATCTAACCACTTGTTACTCTGCTATTGCATTAGTCCAAACTATTAACCTTTCTTTAACTATTGTCAGCTTCTCAGCTTCCCCTCAATATCCCACAGTGCAGCCATGGTCACACCTTTTATCATTCCTTTGTTGTGCTCAAAACTTCTCCACTAACTTCTAATTCTGTTGGTTCAAGGAGCCCCTTATCTTGGCCCATAAAAGGCCCCACATGATCTACCCTGACTTTGTCTCTGAACTCATCTCTTTTCACTGTCCTTTTTTAAGCCATCTATCCTTGACTTTTGAGGATGCCATACATGGTCCTGCTTCTGGGCTTTTAAACTTTCAGTTCCCTCTGCCTGGATTATAATTCCTATAGATAATTTCATGGGTTACTACACTTATTTTGAGTCTCTGTGAGTGTTCCCTTATCAAACAGGTCTTCTCTGATCACATTATATAAAATGGTGCCCAGAAATATAGACATGCACTTCTTAATCATTCTCACTTCCTTTACCTCTTTTTCACATAACTTTCATCACCATATGGTTAGATGTGTTATAAGAACTCAAATCCTATGAATAAGTGAACCCTTCAATAAAAAACATGTGAAAGTACTATGAGATTAGAATATAGTGTTATCAGATCTGATAATAGCTTATAATAAGAACTGTGACCTATATCTAGAAATCAACTTTTGGCCCATTCTTTAAACTCTTCAGATGACAACCTTAATGAAAACTTTTGGATCATTTTCCTCCAAATTCAGCTAATTTTGTCAATAATCAGTTCATTATAGAATTTCTGAATCTTTTGGATTTCTTGAGAAATTGGTGACCATTTAAAATTGAGGGCTAGTCCCTGAGCCAGCTATACTTTCTCAGATGTTTCCCATAATTACATGTCCTTGACTGCAGACATATTTTCTATTCCTGTGTGTTTTTTATACTCCATATAATTTGAAAGAATTTGAATTTGAATTTCATGGAGAAATTCAAGAAGGGGGAAATTAATAATCATACTTATTTATTTTATTATTTGCGTTTAGACACAACATCAGTGGCAGAAGCAAGACACAATCCTAGCATAGGGGAGGGAAGTGTCGGTGGTCTGACTGGCAGTTTGAGTGCAAGTGGAAGCCACATGGATCGAATAGGAGCCATTCGAGACAACCTGAGTGAAACAGCTAGCACCATGGCACTAGCTGGAGCTAGTATAACAGGGAGTCTGTCAGGAAGTGCCATGGTAAACTGTTTCAACCGGTAAGAAATAACTGTTTTGACTTGTTTTGGCCTTCTATTAAGTATGAGATATCAAGTATATGAGGAGAAATTTGAACACAGAGCATGGTGATTATGCTAGTAGTGATGTTAAATAAAAGTTAGTTGCACACAGAAAAGGGATTTTTATTGTATTTGAATTTTCTGTCACAGTATACCCATAATGTGGGTATAAAATTAAATCTAAGAAATAGCATTCTGCCTATTTTTCAATGCACTGGTCAGATTTTATATTATAAAGTAATGCTGGAGTTACTTAAGTGTACACTAGAGAATAGGCTGTGCTTAGCCTAGACCTTTATTCTGGGAGTAACAACAACTGGGTGTTAGGACATGATTTTGGCTGAGGTTTGGGGAACAGGTTGAATCAGGATATCCAGGGATGATGAACTGGGGCCAGATGGTCTGCCTGGGTCCTAAGGTGTTAATAATGGTCACTTCTCACCAATAGCCATATTCAGGACTCTTTATTTCTTTTTATTAGCCTTGGGTTTTTTAAATATATTTTTAGTTATACATGGACACAATATCTTTGTTTATTTATTTTCATGTGGTACTGAGGATTGAACCTGGTGCCTCACATGTACAAGGCAAGCGCTCGGCCACTGATCAAAAACCTCAGCCCTAGCCTTGTTTCTTTTAATGTAGAGGACAATATATGAATTAAAGGATAAATCAGTCATATTTATCTTACTTTTAGGAGGTTTGCATTTGAACAAAAACTCAAGTTGTGTTGTATATTATTATCTGTTATTTTAAAAGTCAGATGCAGGCTGGGGATGGCACGAAGGCTAGCATGTGCAAAACCCTGGGCTCAATCCCCAGCACTGTAAAAATAAGTAGATTTAAAGATAAATGATTTCAGATGTTATATGTAATAATTATCTTTATTATAGGATTTTTTGACCCACTGATCTGTCATGATTAATGGTTGATAATGTATTCTAACATTTGTGTTGAAACATTGCAGGAGTACCACATTCTGAGTGAAAGTAATAGAGCATATTTAAGTTAAAATCTGTTGTATCCTTTTTTTATTTTTTTCTCTTAAAACCTTACTTGGCATACAGCCAATTTTTCACAGTCCATTTGGATATCTGGTACTGTTTAGTGTGCTGGTTCAGTAGAATTAAGAGGAAACTAAAAAGATAATGGTGTCTAAAATAACATCTCATTATGAAGGGTTTTTTTTGTTGTTGTTATTTTTGGACCAACAATTGAACCCAGGGGCACTAAGCTACATCCCAACCTTTTTTATTTTTTGTATTTTAAGACAGGATCTCACCAAGTTGCCCAGACTGGCCTTGAACTTGATATCCTCCTGCCTCAGCCTTCTGTGTAGCTGAAATTATATGCGTGGACCATATCACATATTTTCACTAAGGCTCTCAATTGAATTGTTTAATGATACATATTTACAGTAGTGTTTTGGTTTTTATGTCATACCCTCCTCTTTAAGGTTGGAAGTACAAGCAGATGTACAGAAAGAACGGTACAGTCTAAGTGGAGAATCTGGTACAGTCAGCTTGGGAACAGTTAGTGACAATGCCAGCACCAAAGCAATGGCGGGATCCATTCTGAATTCCTACATCCCACTGGACAAGTAAGGAAAAACTAGTTATAAATTCAAAAGTATTTAAAATCAACTTATCCCTATCATTGGGCAAAAATGTCAGGAAGTAATGATGATGAATTATTATATTCTCTGGGGAAAGAAAATGGTGAGATGTCCAGAGAAGGCAAATTCACACAGATAGAAAGTAGATTAGTGGCTTCCAGGAGATGAAAGGAGAGAAGAATGGGAACTGACTGCTAATGGGTACAGGGTTTCTTTTGGGGATGATAAGTTCAATGGTGATGATGGTTATACAATTCTTAAGATACTCAAAAACACTGAATTGTGTATTCTAAGTGGGTGAATTTCGTGATATGTAAATTGTATCTCAGGAAAGCTATTCTTAAATGGGGAACAGTAGCATAATGCCTAGAACAGCACAATATGTCTACTATTTTTAAAAATTGAAGCATTATAGAGACAGACCTCTTATTTCAAATAGTTCTATTTTAGTAGAATGTGTCTTGCATTAATATATTCTGATAGCTTTTATATATAGTATTTGGATTTTTCATTTTTTCATACAAAACCCTTCCCCTTTACTATCTGAGTAAATATAAGAAGGAAACTAAAAATATTTTTAATATTTGGTACTTTTATGTTTTAGAGAAGGCAACAGTATGGAAGTACAAGTAGATATTGAATCAAAACCATCCAAATTCAGGCACAACAGTGGAAGTAGTAGTGTGGACGATGGCAGTGCCACCCGAAGTCATGCTGGTGGTTCATCCAGTGGCTTGCCTGAAGGTAAATCCAGTGCCACCAAGTGGTCCAAAGAAGCAACAGCAGGGAAAAAATCAAAAAGTGGGAAATTGAGGAAAAAGGGTAACATGAAGATAAACGAGACCAGAGAGGACATGGATGCACAGTTATTAGAACAACAGAGCACGAACTCAAGTGAATTTGAGGCTCCATCCCTCAGTGACAGTATGCCATCTGTAGCAGATTCGCACTCTAGTCATTTTTCTGAATTTAGTTGTTCTGATCTAGAAAGCATGAAAACTTCCTGTAGTCATGGTTCCAGTGATTATCATGCCCGATTTGCTACTGTTAACATTCTTCCTGAGGTAGAAAATGACCGCTTGGAGAATTCTCCACATCAGTGTAGTATTTCTCTGCTTACCAAAACTGGTTCCTGTTCAGAAGTTCCACAACTGAATCAGACTGCTGAAGAACATGGTAACAGTGGAATAAAACCTAATGTTGATTTATATTTTGGTGATGCACTAAAAGAAACAAACAACAACCACTCACATCAGACAATGGAATTAAAAGTTGCAATTCAGACTGAAATTTAGCCCTTAAATGCTGCAAAACTGTTACCACTGAACAACCTTGTTTGGAGCTGGTTGAACTATATATATGTGACTACTTTTAAGTTTCAAGTTACTAGCAAAAGCTAGGTTTCATAATCATAATGCAGATAACATTTTCTCTGTTCAGCAAAGCATTGTGTTTCATGTGAATCTTAATTACCAAACTATGAAATGAAGGCTTTAAAAGTGCATTATTATAAGAATAGTAAATCTTAAGAGCAAAGCATGTTTTGTGTGCTTGTCACAAAACATTGCTTGATGCACACACCTGTGTATTTAGATAGAAATTTGGCTTAATTTATAATCAGTATAAAATACTAATGCAGTTCCAGTTCTACAGCATTCTTATGAAGTAAACTTGAGGCTTAGGGATCAGTGGTTAGTGATATTTTATTGAAACCACTAAGGGATAACTTGGCAGGTTATTCTGGATATATGATACTCTTTGTAACATTTCTGTTCATAACTGGGCTTGAATTTCATTTTTTTCTTCACATGCAATGTGGATATATAAAGCTTAATGCAGCCCATTTGCAACCATTTGGATACTTAGACACTTTGAGCAAGATTGTGGCAGTTTTTGCACAACTTTGAAATAGAAACACCTGGTACTCTGTATATCTCATATTGTTGATGCCATTTTAGAAGAAAAATGTAAAGGTAGGTAATTAAATGTACTGACAACAATAAGATATATATGACTGCAAAATTAAATCCCATTAGGTTATAAGTATCACAAAAATGTCCCCTTTTACTAAGGGGTAATTTGCACCCCATTGATTCTTGGTGCCTTTGGGATAGACTGGGTTTTAAGGGCCTAGTTATTTGAGGATTTTGCTGTGTTGTTTTCCATACTGTCCTCTTTAGTCACCTTGGATTATATAGAAAAATACAGGAAATAGAGAAAAATGAATGTGATTAATAACAATACTGAATAAGTATTAGCCTACCAAAGATACACTCAGGCTTTAGAGAATAACTTTAGGTAACCTCAGTTTTTAAAACATGTATCTTTTGCAATGATGACATCAAAGCACAGGTGCAGAGCTTGTACCAAGTACAAAAGGTCCATGTATGGTTGGCTTTATTTCCTTTTGTTTATGGAAGATGTTTAGCTGACATAAGCAGAAGTTGGCCAGAATACTGCCTGTACTATTAACTTCTTGTATAATTCACTTAAATAAAGCAGGTTAACCTCAATGATAACAGTTAAAAAGTTCCATCTTATGTGTTCTTTTAAGTATTACCATTATGGTGCTACTGAGCATTTTCTTTGATAAAAAAGAAAAATGTCATGGGCTGCAGTCTTCTTCCATCACTTTTCCTCACCAGGTCCATTAATATGCTTATAACACTAGTTAGTGCCAGTTATTTTATTTGATAATGCTTATTAATGGTATTTGTATATTTGTTTGCATTCCAGTTTTGTTCAGTAATGAGTGTGTAAACTGCATATGTGAAATAAATGTAAATACTAATGTGTTACTGCCTTTTAGTGTATGTACATGTGTTTTTATAATGGAATATTATTTGTTATATGGTGATATTCATAAATATTGCAAGCCATTGAGACAATCTGCTTTCTCAGCTCAAAAGTTTAGTTTGCTGGACTTTTCAAAAAACCATGATTAAAAACTATCCTTTCTTCATCTCAATTCCTGGAATTTCCCCTCAAAGGAAGATGATTTGTCAACATAATTTCATTTCTTAAGATAAATTCACTGAGTTTGATAAGTAGATCTATCATTGAGTTGTGGAAAAGAATCATGTTACAAATATGCATCTTAAACAAGTAAAAAGATCTTGGCTACTTAAAAAGAACCATTAGATTATGAAACTAGAACCATTTAAATTCAAGCTAATAGTTTATCAAGTACTTTCTACTCCTTTTTTTTTTCCAAGTACTTTCTGTTCTTATAGCCTCTATAAAATGCACAGATTGTTTTTGTTTTCCTGGCACATAGTTAATACTTCATGAAAATAATCTGTTTGAATATGACTGCCTTTACATTTCTGTAAAAGGCTAAAGATGAAAGCTAAATGAACTTTGAAAGAATACAGCAAAAGTGGTAACACATTGGAGGGCCTGCACTCATTTCACCCTCCCCACTTGTTTTCTTTTAAGACCTGAAGGAAAAATCACATGGTACTGACAGAGGGAAAAAAAAATACAAAAATTATAATAGTATACTACCCTACTGCTGATTATATAGACTTCTAGTTTAACTGGATTCTCTGTAAATTAACAAATATTTAGCTTCAGAACACTGAATTATCTTTATGTTAAATTTGCATAACCTGTCAACTAATTTTTGCTGTAAGTGGGTTAATTTTGTAAATATGTTAATAATTTCCATAGCATTAGTCTGGTTAAATATAGACATGGATCACTAAAGGATAAAGTATATGTTGAAACCCATCAGAGGATTTAATTCCTATGAGCAGAATAACTCATGCTCCATAGATTGTTTTGCCTTTCCTTTCAGTCTCTGAAAAGAGTTTCAATACTATATTTTTATATGGTTCCTTTGGGTAGATTTGTTATTTCATATATTTCCCTCATTTAAGTACAATATATCATGTTAAAATCTAGTATTTACTTATTGGTTTTGAATGTTAAAAATAGTATTCTAAACTTAAGGAGAGTTACATTGGTTGAGTAGTAACTGTTGAATAGATGAATAGTGAGTTTGCAAATTTAGTTCAAGTTGAATCACTATATGTATTTGGTATGCTAATCGGAATTTTTGTGATTTCTACCTGTTTTGTCATTCAACCAAGTAACAGATGCTGAAATTATGTATCATGGTGCTAAACATCCATTCTGGCTACAAAGAGCTTATAGCTGGGAGAAAGACAAAAATAATAAAAGTACACATAGCTTAAAATAATGTCAGATGATGGTTGCTATGAAAAATGCAAGGAGGGGGCAATAGAGGTACTGGGGATTTGTGGAAATGGTGCTGTTTTATATAGAGCAAACAAGAAAGGTCTCTGCTTATAGGACGAAGATGTAAAGGATGTTAGGAAGGGCTGTGTAGATACACCTGGTGAATGAGCATTTCAGAAACAGATCTTCAAATAAGTTAATGGACCACTGAGACATCAATCTTGGAATTTGAATTTGATATCCAATAGGTAAGTCTGCCACCCCATTTTTCTTGTAGGGTGTCGTGGCTGTTTTGGCACTTTACATTTACATAAACCTCTTAAAATAACCACTTTTAATTCCAATAATTTTCTCTCCAGATTCTTTGGGATATCTGTGTATATATCATCATCTGTGAATTTATTTATTTAAAAAACACTTTTACAAGGGCTGGGGATGTGGCTCAAGCAGTAACGTGCTCGCCTGGCATGCGCGTGGCGCTGGGTTCGATCCTCGGCACCACATAAAATAAAATAAAGATGTTGTATCCACCGAAAACTGAAAATTAAATATTAAAAAATTCTCTCTTCAAAAAAAACCACACTTTTACAGCACCTTGAAGTATCAAATGCTTTCTAAGCATTTTAAAAATATTAACTTACTCCTCAGAACAACCCTGTAAAAGGAGTACATGTTATCCCCCACTATATTACATATAGACAAGGTAACTGAGAAACAGTGATATTGAGTACTTGGCCTGGAGTTTGCATAACTGGTAAAGTGGCCGGGCTGAGATTCAAGATGTTTTGTTTCTTAGGTCATTGCATCATTTCTTCTTCTGGTCCATTAGCACTGTCTAGGACTCCTAGGGTATAATTTGTTGTAGGAGTCATTGTTGATTTAATAATTTCAAAGGGAACCTTTCATTGTTTTAACTATGATATTAATTGCATATATTTTATAGGTATTCTTTATCAAATTTAGTCAGTTCTTTTCCAGCTCCTAGTGTGTCAAGAGCTCTTACTTTGGAAAATGTTGAATTTTATTATCTGCTTTTTAGGGAGGGGCATCAGTTACATAATTTGATTTATTCATTTAATGTGCTTCTGTGGTGAATGTGATTTTTTGAACATTAACCTAGGATGAACTTCAGTTATTAGAATGTGTAAGATTGGGATCATGTCTTCTTTGAAGGTTTGGTAGAACTTGATGATAATGCCATCAGGGTTTAAATTGTTTGCTTGCTTTTTTAACCATGGAGAGCCAGGTTTTCAGGATTGGTAACCAGCTTGATTTCATCTATGTTATATGAGCAATAAGAAATGGCAAGTTCTTTTCTCTGTAACAGAGTTTGCTAATTCTATGATGTGTGTGTGTTGGTGGCAACAGGATAGTCTGGCTTTTACTTTTTTCTTTTTCTCTCCAGCATTTTTCCTGGATAGCATTGGAGCACCTATTTCTGCTACCATTTGTCCTGTGTGAAGGAGGTAAAACTTAGATACTATGCCAGATTGTGAACAGGTACCTCCAGATTCTGAATTCTGAATTCAATGTGCTAGGAAAGCAAATTTTAAACAAACAAGCAAACAAAAACAACCTGTAGACTCTTAAAGTCAAGGATCTTATCTTTCCTTTTTGTTTTTCCTGTACTTGGAGTATTCACTTTATATTTGAAGAGGAAATTAAGGATAATATGCTGTGGTACAACAGAATAACTGAAAGGGAATGAAGATGTTTTTGAGTTATTGCCTCAGAGTTGGTGACTGGTGTCTTTCATAACATTGTCCAATTAAATAAGGTGTTTACTAGTGGCTGAAAAGTAGTCATTTTTAACAAGGCTTTATACCAAATTTGTTTTTAAATGTTCTAGAATGTATGGTAGCCACTGGAACATAATTTTTCAGGGCTGATACAGCCAAGGCATTTTAACTTTGCTTTTTGGGGGCTTTTGTTCTGTTTGTTTAAATAAAATGTAATGCTTTCAACCACATAAAGAAATGATTGCCTTAGAGGTAACAAACAGATGTTTTAGAGGCAGTTATTATAGAACGTCTAAATAAAATGTGCACAAAAGAATTTATTTCTCTCTTGCCCCTTTTTCCCTTTCCTCTCCTCTTTGTTTTCCCCTTTCTCTGCTCTGCCCCTCTTGTCACGTTAAGTTCTCCCATAACCAACACAAATGACCTCATATTTATAAAGCAATAGTTCTCTCCATGTTTATATAGTCATACAATGCATATATTCTTTGATTATTTTCCCAATATTTTCTTAGATCCTGAGTTTTCAATTCTGTGAATATTTCAATGAAATTGACACAGGTGATATTAAAATAGTTAGGAAACTAAAATTAGACCTTATATATTATATTAATATAATTATATAATATATAATTTTATATTACATAAATGTATACTAAAGTTTTAATAGGTTATTTCACATGGAGACAGTGGGACAAAATGGGTTAAGGAAGTCTGTCCTAGTCTTCTATAATAGCTCCAATTCATCCTTTTTAAAAAATATTTTTTAGTTTTAGGTGGACACAATATTTTATTTCTGTGTGGTGCTGAGGATCGAACTCAGTGTGTGCTAGATGAACACTCAACCATTGAGCCACAACCCCAGCCCACCAATTCATTCTTCTTAATGGCTGTATTAAAATTATATAGTATAAATATGTTTACTATAATTATTCAAACATTCTCATATTGATGAACACTCACTTTGTTTCTGCTTATTTTTTCCTTACTAGAAAACCCTCTAGGAAACATCCTAATATGTCCTTTATTTTCTGATAGTTTTAATTATGAGTGGTAGATTGGTGGAAATCAAATGGTTATGTTCGAGTACAGATTCTCTTCCAACAAAGACCATCAGAATAATTTACAATCTACTTAGTACTACATGAGTCTCCTTATTTCTGCATTCCACCAGCAATTAGGTTAATTGTAATTTTTGCAAGACTGTTTAGTTATCTATGACCTGATTTTATGTTTTCCTGACTAGTAAATTTGTATATCTGTTCATATTTTGTCTTTTGGGGGATATGGGTATTTAAATTTGCTATTATATGCTTTCCCTGTTTGGGGTTGTTTTCTTGTCAGTTTGAAAGTGATCTTTGTATATTACAGCTATTATCAGTTTGACTTACTACATTTTTCTCCAAATCTATTATTTGACTATTTGTTAACAGCTTTTTTCTTCCATTTTTTTTTGTGCATTCTATTTTATTCTTGAGTAAAATTTTTATTGGAATATTTTTGAACTTAGAGAAAAGTTGCAAAGATAGTTCGGAGTTCCCATATACTCTTTACCCCCCCTTTTTTTTTCTTTTTTTTTGGTACTGGGGGTTGAACTCTAGGGCATTCAACCACTGAGCCATATTCCCAGTCCTATTTGGTATTTTATTTAGAGACAGGGTCTTGCTGTTAAGAGGCTGGCTTTGAATTCGTGATCCTCCTGCCTCATCTTCACCCATGCATTTTATCTTTTATTTTTTTATAATGTGAAAGCTATATCATTAATATGTTTAATTGTAATATTCAGACCTTGTAATTTTTTTATCACCTTAAGTTCTCTCCTAGTCCTAAATGGTACTTTTGTCTTTCTGGATTTCTTATTAGATTTTTATTTAATTTCTTATATTTGCTTTAGTCTGTCTTGAATTTTATCTTGGCATTTATTATAATATAGAGGTCCAATTTTATTTTTCCAAAAGTAAAACCATTTGTGATGGGCACTACTTGTCCCATTCCCACCGACTTGATTACTACCTTTAGACTGCAATCTGCTTGTAGATTTCTACCAAAAAGCCTGCTGGGACATTGACTATCAATGTGGGGGGAAAGTTTGCATCTTAACAGTAGTCTTCCAATCAGTCAACAGATCTATCCTTTTTTTTTTTTTTAGTTCTCTCAATGATGCTTCGTAGTTTCAGTGTACAGATCTTTAAAATGTCTCATTTTTGACTAGTTTTTAATTGAATTTGGTACTTGATTTTGATCCGTATGTCTGCAAATAGTTTTACTTCTTCCTTTGATAATGTTCTGGGCCTTACTGTATGGCCTCAACCTCCAGTAGTGTTAAATAGAAAGTTAAGAGTTGATATCCTTAACCTCATTTCCAATCATAGAGGGTGGAGGTATTTAGTCTGTCACTCTTCCCTAGCTTTTATTCCTCCTGGTAAATTTCTCAACAGGCTCAAGTAAATATCCTTTGGGGATTGATTGGAGAACCCAAAGTTTGCCTTTTCCACTTCCTCAGGTAATTTGCTTTTGTTTTCTCATTTTAAAAAGTTGAGATATGGTTCACATAACATAAAATTCATACTTTTCTCAAGTTTACAATTCTAATGTGGTGTATTCACAAGGTTGTACAACCATTACCACTATGTAATTCTAAAACATTTTCACTACCTCATTAGCAGTACCCATTAGCAATCAGTTCCCATTCTTCTCTCCTTTCTGTCCCTGGCAACCACTGATCGATCTACTGTTTCTATGAATAGCATCCATTCTGAACATTTCATATAAATGGAATCATAAAATGTAGCTTTGTCTTCTTAATGCTTTCAAAGTTTACCATGGAACAAACAGCACTATCACTTCCTCCTCCTTTTATGGCTCAATAGTATTCTATTACTTGGATTTCACACACTTGTGTTTATGCATTCATCAGTTGATGGACAAATTTCTGCATTTTCAGCTTTCTTGGATATGATACCAAGAATTTTGAAATTGTTGAGTGAAATGGTAATTCTGACTTTTTGAGGAACTGACAAACTTTCCCAAAGCAATTTTACATTCCCATGAGCAGTGTGTCATAGTTTCTAATTTCTCCACATTCTTGCCAATACTTGTCTTTTTTAAAATAGTCATTCCAGTAATATCTTTTTCCTTTCCCTAAAACAGGTTAAGAAACTAAAATGAAAGAGGTCAAATGGCAGGTTTTAAGAGTAAGTTTTCATACTTAGGATGTGACTTTAGGACACTATTAAAACTTTATAGAAAAATAAAAAATCAATTCAAATTGCTTTGTTAGTCTCTTGTCTGCCATCTACCTGCTAATAGTAACTTTTAGTGCCTGTGATACTGGAGATTCTATAGTAAAGTAATCCAGTTTTCCTGAGCTGTTATAGATTTTAGAAAATATTCTTATTATCTCATCCTTTTTAATACCTGTGACCTTTGAGCATTTCATTGATGCTTGGTGTTACAACTTTTCCCAAATTAAGTATAAGTTTATTAAAGGTAAGAGCTCCCCAGTGCTTTATTCAGGGAGCATATACATAGTTTCAGTTTACTTAAAATGCTTATACAATTCATATATTAATTAGTTACTGCACAGCCCAGCTTCTCAGCCACTGGGTCACAAATTTCAATTTCCTCTTTTTTGGTTCCTAACCTCCTAGACTTTAGATATTAAGATTCCCAAGTGACTATGCAAACATACCAGGAATGACTGAGAAATGTTCAGCTTCTCTATAATAGGAACTTCTAATCTGCTCTGGAAATGAGCACTTTTTAAGAATTTTGTTTTATTTAGTTTTGGTGATGGTAGAATGCATTTTGACATGTTGTACACAATTGGAGCACAACTTCTCATTCCTCTGGCTGTACAGGGTGCAGAGTCACACCAGCAGTGTAATCATACATGTATATGGGGTAATAATGACTGTCTCATTCTACTGTCCTTCCCATCTTTAGAGCCCCTCCCCTACCCTCATTCCCCTCTACACAAACCAAAGTTCCTTCATTCTTCCCTACCGACACCCCCAACCCTCACCCCACTATGGATCAGCATCCACTTATCAGAGGTTTTATGGGATTGGCTGGGAATTAGCATATTTAAGGCAGTGTCCTCTAGATTGATTCATTCAATGAAGACAAAGTATCTACCTACTTGTGCCAGGCTCCAACAGTACTCACTTTCAGTACAAAAACAAATTGGGGAAGAAAGATGCTTGCTATTCTAAGTAGTCTCTATACAAGCCAGGCATAGTGGTGCATACTATAATGAGGCAGGATTCCAACTTTGAGGCCAGCCTTGGCAATTTAAGGAGACCCTGTCTCAAAATAAAATTTTTAAAGGGGGTTGTGGAAGTAGCTCAGTGGTAAAGTGCCCTTGGATTCAATCCCCAGTATCCCCCACCCTAAAAAAAAAAAAAAAAAAAAAAAAAACAGTCCTGTGCAACCGTTGTAACATGACCAATTTCCAGAAGATACCACCAGAGCTCAAGGAACAGCCACTTGCTTTCTGGCTGTAATACCAGAGGGGTCTTAATGTGTATAAATATGAAGGTGTATTTGAAGAGTTTTCTTTTATCCTTTCCAACCACATAGATGAGATCATTGTGCTTACAGAAAGCAAGCAGTTAATCAACTGACACTTAATGATAGGAATATAGCCTAAGAAATGGAGGTAATTTTGTTGTGTGAACACCATGGAGTGTCCTTGCACAAACTAAAACATCTACAACATCCTAGGTGATATGAGATACACTGTTATGTGTACGTACACCAGTGTGTAATACAGTCCATCATTTACTTTTATAAAAACTAGACATAAAAAAGAAGAAACATTTTTTGGTTATAAATTTTCACTCATAAAAGTACAGTTTGAAAGGTTCTGTTGATGATTTTGAAAATATTCTGCAATTATAAAAGATTAGATAAAGTAACAGTGATTATGGAAATAATGAAAGTGATATTAATCTTTCATCTTTACTTTTAAATATACAAGAAAACACCCCTAAAAAAGTAATTAACTGTAGACTACTGGAACAAATGACAGGACATACTGAGACCTGAATGTTTTATTGTTAAGAAACACCTTTACTTTGGCCCAGTTAACAAAGAGTTTTCAATATGATGAGTTCTTCACTTTCCTTTTATAATACAGGGATAAATATAGTCACAAAAGCAGAAAACAAAAAAGGGGAAGGGAACATGTAAATATTTGAGAAAAACGTGGGAAAAAATTCAAATATAAATGCAGGCTTAATTTGCGTTTATATAATGGATGTTTTGCTTACATAAGCAATATATACGAGTAAGTCACTTTTTAAAATCTAGTAAAAAGTGGTAGAAACTTTTGGCAATTTTTGTTCTAATCATTAGGTAATACTTCCTTATTAGAAAAAATTAGTTTCTCTTATGGCTCTCATTGATAAACACAATTTATTTAATAATCACCTCATCATAGATTTCAGTGTTGCATTTCATTTTAATTGATTTTAATTCACTAGTAGTATAAAATGGGATCTATATGTATCTTATAAAGTGAATAATCATAACTTTCACTTTAAAAAAATTTTTTAAAGAAATTCATTTCTATCAAACTAAATAGAACTTCCTCATAGCTCAGAGAAATGCAGTTTAACTCAAGTTTTTAACAGGTGAGTTATTAAAAGAAAATGCCTACTATAAATTAAAATGTATTTTTAACATGTTCTAAACATACTTTTTAAATATAAAGATGTTGGCTCTGGTACATAAGAAAATATTTACAACTTAAAAAAAGCAGATTGTAGAATATACATGTTCTGTGTATAAAAATAAGTAAAATGTTTTACAGTCCAGACCAAGGGATCTTTTCTAAGCCAGGTTTTATCCATGCAACTCTATTACAGTACCATTCGTTGGTGTTACGGGAGCACACATGCATGGAAGAAATCTAACAGTAACCTTGAGTTAAAGCTCATACTGACTTTTTAAGGCTTGTACATCTTCTAAAGTAAAATGGTGGTTTGGTGTGGCTGAAAGATCATCAAACAGCTGTTGAATTTGCTCCTTTTGGCCCTTGCTAATCAATGTCAACATCATCTGAGGAAAAAAAAAAAGGCAAAAAGTTCATTATAAGAAACCCTGAAAGAACTGATATCATTAATAAAACACTTTATCACTTACCTTAAACCTTTCTGCTTTACTCAGATACAAAAGATGTTGATACACCAAGGAGGGATCCTTATCAATAAGATGATTTTTCAGAGACTGAACTAGAAGAAGGAATGTATCCCCTTCAAGTTTGTTACTCAGCAACACTGGCAAATCTTTTGGTGCAGTAATGGCTAAAAGGTGTGCACAGGCTTCTTCATCTTTCCTTGTATTGATAGCACTTATAACCTGGCCAAATTCATAGGCATTAGTAGGCTTGGAAATCTCAAGTCTCTCGGAGTGTTCTAGTGTCCCACTGCTTCCACCTCCCTTTTCAGGAGCCAGGTATTCAGTTGAGATGTCCCCTGAGGTTCTTTCAGGCTCCTCATTGCCTTCATTCACCTTCATGAGAAAAAAAAATTATACAGTGACACTGAATAACAGTCACCACACATACTCTGTTGCCTTTGAAAATGGAAATTGAAAACCACAAGTAGATTGTACTTGAGTTTTAAGTCAGAAGTATGTAATTTATAATAAAAATCTATAATTTCTTTAGGAAGAGAATTTTAGGTTCTAAGAATCCAAATTCATAAATGTATTCTATATATACTACTTTAAAATTGTTTTACATTGAAATTATTATTAATTTTATTTTCAGAACTTTCTTTGAATAAAAATGTTGCACAAAATGAAAACCTATAACATTTTTTCTCTTTTTCTTGATAAATTTTACCATTATTCTTATTTCCTTATATTTAACAGAAGTTCACTACATTTTTCAATCTCTTAGAACAGTTATTTTCTTCCTTCTTTAAAGGGAAGAAAACTTCTGGCTTCTCTCACCTATTAGCGTCTTATTCTTAGTGGAAATATAAGACCAAGAATTGGTATTCATTAAGGTACAGGGATTCATGGCCTGGCATTCTTCACTAATGGCAGGGCAAAACATCTGAATTATTGGAAATCACAAAGCCACATTTGATCCTGGGATAGTGCAAAATCTCCAATGAGCCAATCTTATTTCAGAGTGCTAAAAAACGTCTGAGAAAATCTGGAAAATCTCCATGGGGTGTGGCTTTTAGGGTCCAGAAACTGAAGTCAGTTCTGTCAGGATTCTCCAGGTCTAACCTGAAGCAAAGCCTGATGGCTAAGGGCTGTGGCTCCAATATGCCATGGAGTGTTAGCAGTGCCACGAGCAGGCCAGACTGGCCAGCAAAGAAAGGAAGAACTGAAGAAACATGATGCCAGCCATGGACCCACCCTGGGAAATCACAATGGTTAATTATGACTGCAAAGGACAAGTTTTGTCTTTATCACTGGCTAAAATTTTTCACTGATCAACAGAATAAGAACAAGATTTTGTGGAAGTCAAAGGAATACGACCTTAGTTATGTATAACATTTCCAAAAGAGTACTTTCAAAGATAATCAAATACAATACCTCTTGAATTTCAATTTTCCTTCTCTCTTTTCCTTTGTTGAATGATGCTGTGTTATCCTTAATATTGAGGAGTCTGGTTACCTCTTCCAATTCCATCTTTGCTTCAACGATATTTGGGTCTAATAGGAGAACTTGATTGAGATCAGATAAGCTTTTCTGATAATTCTGAAAATGGGAAGACAACAAATAATTTTCATAAATAAAAGACAAGACCTCCATTAGCCTGCATGACAAAGTAAACTGTGTACCTAGGGGGTCTTGTAAATCGCCTGTGTGTGAGTCTGCAGCTAAAGGAGTATATAACCCACTATACAGCAAACCCCTCTATTGAAGAAAGAGCACAGAATCTGGAATTAGTAAACCCACGTGCTATTCTGTATCACTACAGCTTTCCTCTTTCTTACACCTGGTAGGCATCTATCTCGATAAGCAAACAAAAGAGTGAAGAGTCTCATGTTGGCTACCTCCTTGTGGTAAAACTCAAAAAAAGACCCTAAGCTGGGCAGGGTGACAGTCCTACTACTCAAGAGGCTGAGACAGGAGGATCACCTAGGCTCAGCAGTTTGAGACCAATCTGGGCAACATAGTAAGATAAGCCTTAAGTTTTCTCATCTTTAAAATATAACAAAAACCCTATTCTAATTTTCACAAGACTGTACCAAAGAATAAATTAATAAATAATAGTTTGAACCAATAAAGATATACAAATGGTAGTAGTTATATTATTATCTCATAAAACCCTTCAAAATTATTTACTGTTTGAAATAGGTAGTCAACATTTAACCTAAGAGACAATAACAAAATGGGTCCATTGACTCTGGTAGCAGATACAGATGCCACAAAATCAGTCTGCTGTGACAGACCATGTCCTGGAACTTTAAACTATTTTAATTAAACCAGATTGTGAGGAGGCAAAGAATTGTAATGATATGTGACACATTAATAACAGCATGCACTGGAGACTGAGCCACAGATGAGCTCCGTTTGTGGTTATATGACATTCCTGTAATGCCATAGCCCTACCCCTTCCCTCAGCAATGTGCCAGAGCAAGAGTAACATGTTGAAAGGGATAACCTTAAATCCACTCTAATTTATAAAAAAGGTAAATTGTTTACGAACTAATATATACTATTAGTGATAAATTTCCACACGACTGTGTTGCAACAGCACAGATAGAACCTACTAGGGGGGAAAAAAAACTGACACTGTATTTATACCCCAAGTGGGTGTGAATATGGTAACAGCAAACTTTTACCATTCTAAGCATTTTTCAAGGCTGACTTTATTCTCACAAAAGCTCTGTCAATATTAACTTAACTTTCATTGTTCCTGCTTTAAAAATGAAGAAACTTTGGTGTAAGGAAATAAGAGATGATCACAGCAGCAGTGCCTAGAAGGTAGGTGATAAACATTGTGAGCTCTGAGCTGCAGCATGGAAATGGAAGTCCAACCTACAGGAGCTGATGTGGTCATTTTCACTCACTCAAGAAAGTCTGCCTGAAAAGCAATCTGCTTGGTTGGAGGAAATTCGAGAGAATGTGGGTAAGTACTAACACAGAGGCAGGGAGAGGGCAGGGCAGTAGGAAGGGAGAGAACAGCACCAGGCAAGGAGGTAGTGCAGGGGGGTGTCCACCCCCCCACACAAGTGGTCACTCAGCTGACCCTGTGTGTGCAGCTGGGAATACTGTGGCAGGACAAAGCTGGGTCATGCCCTTGTGGGAGCTTACATCCAATGATAAAGAACAATAACAGAAGTAAACACATGAAAAAATAAAATAATTACCAACTGTCATGATAAATAAGAAAAGAAAAGGCTGTGCCAGACACCCACAAGAAAGGAAGGGGATCCCTTTTGCTACAGTTGTCAAGAGAACAAGACCTGAAGAGAGAGCAGCCATGCAAAGTTGTGGGAAGACCAGAGCTTATATAAAGTGTGGCACTGGCCAAAAGGAGGCCTTTACAAATTGCTAAGAACCTCCGTAGACCTTTAAAAAAAAAAGGGTATAATCATATATGTTGGTGATAATGTTTACTATTAGTAGACATTTTTTTAAATTTTTTTTTTTAGTTGTAGTTGGACACAATACCTTTGTTTTATTTATTTACTTATTTTTATGTGGTGCTGAGGATCAAACCCAATGCCTCACATGTGCTAGGTGAGCGCTCTACGGCTGAGCCACAACCCCAACCCCTAATAGACATTTTTTTTTTTTTTAAGAGAGAGTGAGAGAGGAGAGAGAGAGAGAGAGAGAGAGAGAGAGAGAGAGAGAGAGAGAGAGAGAGAGAATTTTTAATATTTATTTTTTAGTTCTCGGCGGACACAACATCTTTGTTGGTATGTGGTGCTGAGGATCGAACCCGGGCCGCACGCATGCCAGGCGAGCGCGCTACCGCTTGAGCCACATCCCCAGCCCCCTAATAGACATTTTTAAACTATAAAATTGATCATTATTTTATAGCGTATTATTCACTTTGATATTTTTGGCCTTGTAGCATCCCTTATTGGCTGTAAACTCCTTAAGTAGGCACCCTGTTTTATTCATCTCTATACTAACAACACCTACCACATAACCTACCACATAACATAAACATAATAAGAAAATAAAAACAAAATATCGATTACCTTTTTTGTGAAGAACAACTGTAAATACTTTTCAAAACTGCACACATACACAAACTACTAAAGTCAGCTAAGAAAAAAGATCAGAGAAGGCAGAATGTGCAGTGGGAGGCATAGGACACCTGTGCCAATTCCTGGTTACACTCACCCTGAGCAAACTGATCCAGGTGTGAAATCTGACACATTTCATAAGCAATTGTAGCCTTTAAAGATTCTAAAATTAAATTCACTTGGCACACAGTTCAACCTACTGGACAGATAAATCAAGCTATGAAAAGTGAAAAGAGAACAAGATACCAGTCTCATAATATGATGGGACAAAATTACTCAAATATGGGATTTTTTTTTCTGCATCATAATAGAATTTCTAAAATTCATTCCAAGGATAAAATTCCAGTCCTTTATTAAGTGCACTTTCTGATCTTGAGTCAGCTAAACAGGATTAAAGAAGCAACCAGTACAAGGTAGACCTGGTCTAAGAGTTTGGCCATATATAAATTCATGAGTCAAGCAAATTTATCCTCATTTACCCAAATCCATCAGCTCCAAGAGTTAAATAAATTTTGAAGGACTCTCTTAATTCATGGTGCCACACACCATCGAGGAAATCTGTTTTTTTTAAATATTTATTTTTTGTAGTTATAGTTGGACACAATACCTTTATTTTATTTATTTATTTTTATATAGTGCTGAGGGCCTTGCACATGTAAGGCAAGCACTCTACCACTGTGCCACAACCCCAGCCCCAGAAATCTTGACATTAGGTTTACAAAACAGTTTTGCTAACTAAAAGTGGAGTGGGGGTTAGGGTTGTGGCTCAGTGGGAAAGCACTTGCCTAGCACGTGTGAGGCCCTGGGTTCAATCCTCAGCACCACATAAAAAATAAATGAATAAAATAAAACTATAAAAAAAAAGTGGAGGGGTCATCAGGGTCACCTGGACACTGGCACTGTAAATATGGTGCAGCTGCATGGCTCTCTCAGAAGGAGCCATCTGATCCTGGCAGGAAGCGCAGACATGGCTCTACTGCAGTCTGAGCGGATTTTCGATCTAGAAATGCCTGGTTACTCTGCGCACACAGATGACACTCATCTGGTATACTAAGCAACAACATGACTCCCAGAAAAATCCAGGTATTTCCCTTTCAATGATGGGCATGGGATTAAAAGAACTATCTCCAACTCAAAAAGTCAAAACTACTCCCTGCACAAGCCTGTCCCTACTTCCTGTGTACCCTCCATTATCACACTGCACCTCCCAGGTCTCTGGGTGGCACTCCCTTCTAACCCCAGACATCTCACTGTTGTGTCCTGCCAACTTTATCATCAAACAACCTTGAACCAACTTCTATTATGGTCTGAATCTGTTCCTCCAAAATTTGGATATTAAAGTTCTAACCTACAATACTGTACAATATAAGTATATTTGGAGACAGTCTTGAAAAACATAATTAAGTTAAAACTAGTTGGTTAGAGTGGGCCCTATTCCAATGTGATTGGTGCCCTTATAAGAAATGTAAAGTTAGACACAGACACACAGGGAGGGAAGACTGTGAAGATGTAGAGAAGATGGCCATCTGCATACCAAGGAGACAAGCCTCAGAAGAAACCATCCCTTCATGATCTTAGACCTCCAGAGTGTGAGAAAATAAATTTCTGTTGTTTAAGCCACTCAATCTGTGGCACTTTGTTACAGAAGCTCTGTCAAGTATACCTTCTCTCCTTCCTCTAGGCTATGTGCTTCTCACCTTGGTGGCCTCCCACTTACACTCCTATTAAAAGACCCCTCTCTGATCTACCTTCTATGTTGTCCCGAAATTGGATCTGTCACAGTAGTATTTATCCCCTAAGGTTGATCCCATCACCTGCAGGATCAAGCCTAACTTCCTTGGCATGGCCTCTCTTGATCTGACCATCTCTATCCATCATCACTACCACTTACTTTCGGCTGTATAGCTCATGAACAAGTTCATGTGCATAAGAATGTCATAGTAGTTTCACTCATAAAAGTCCCAAGCAAGAAACAACTGGTGTATGTATAACAACTTGTGATATTCACACAACAATGATAAAAGAAACAATTCCTGATACTCTCAAAATGAATGAATCTCAGGTTATAATGACTAAAAGAACCCCAAAGAATAGTGTACTCTACAGTGATGGCAAAACAAGCAAAACTATGAAAATAGAAATTAGATGAAGAGGAAAGGGAAGAGACAGCAAAGGGGCTCGGGAAGCTTTCTGATATTTTCTGGGATTTCTGGTTACTCTATTTTCTACATATAGGAACACTCATTCATTAAGCTTCCATGCAGAATTTGCATAAGGAAAAGTGTAATTATATAACACCCTCCTTATTCTGAACTAATGGTATGGTTTTTCTTTGAGTTGAATGCTGGTATGAGCCCACACAGACCATCAGCCAGCTTCAGGCTCACGTCACTATGTACTTTACATCTCTGGTAGTCACTGTGTCACTGGGTGACCCATCTTCCACTCAGATGCTTTCCCCCACCCTACCTCAACCACAATCTTTGCTGAAGGAACCAGTGGCACTGCTGGTGGTTTCAATAATTCAATAATAACCTTTTGGTCTCTTAAAGTCAACCTGCTGAAACTCCTCAGGAAGGCAGAGGATAATTCTTACTTAAAGTTGGAAGGAATCCATAGTATAGTTAGGAGTGAAATTTGAAACCTATTCTAAGGCTTTAGGACTCATTAATATAGTTCTAGGACTAAATCTTAGATCATCTCCTTCCCATTCCATGATCCTATGATTTTTTTTTTCTTGGTACCAGAAATTGAACCCAGGGGAGGGGCACTTAGCCACTGAGCAACATCTCTATCACTTTTTTGTTTTTTTATTTTGAGACAATGTTTCACAAAGTTGCTAAGGCTGGCCTTGAACTTACCATCCTCCTGCCTCCACCTCCCAAGCCACTGGGATTACAGATGTGTGCCACCATGCCACTAGGTGGCATGGTGATCACCAGGCTGATCCTGAGATTTATGTTCATGGAAAACACCTGATATGTTTGAAGCAGAAATTTACACATGAAAATGCAGATGTCCTCACCTTGAGTCCTTTATGAGCCAGTGCCCGCCTATAATATGCTTTCACATTGTCACCATCTATCTGAAGCGCCTGATCACAGTCCTGCTTTGCTTCTTCAAACTGGCATAACTTCAGGTAGCAGAGGGCTCTGTTGTAATGCAAGGGAACATAGCATTAACAAAGGAAAGATAGCATATCTGTAAACTGAGACAACTAGTAAAAATCAGAGAACGGTTCAATGTGTCAGTTTCTACACCAAAGCTGTTTCAACTGAAACTGAACACATGACTCCAAGCTGTGAAACTCTCCTGCAGTGCATGAAATTACAGCACTGGCAATATAACTGCAAAGAAAGCCCTCAAGAAGGGTGCAGTCAGGTGCAGACAGAAGTAAACTGAGCAAATGCAATAAAGTCTGCACAGGTGTTCTGGGAGCACACAGCCAAGAATCACATCAGATCACACAGGGCAGAGTCAGGAGGGACAGCAGTGGAGACCTCCTGGAATAAGTGACATTTAAATTGAAATGCAGAGTATGAAGTGAGAATGATCCAAGTCACTAGGTTGACAGAGTCAAGGGGACGGCAGGGGACAGTGGAGGCTAAAGGTACAGCATGTGTACACACCTGTGCTGGGAGAGAGCATGAGGCTCCTAATGAATTAAGAAAAGCACCACATGGCTGCAGTGCAGGGCAGAGCCAGAAGAATGGGCAGGCCAGATCAAGGTCCTTACAAATCAGGGCAAGGAGGCTGAGCTGTATTCTGAGCTTTAACAGAGGTCTGCTGCAGGGACTTAATAGGGGCTGACATGTTTGCCAGGTTTTAGGAAGATCACCATAGCTACCTGGAGCAGAGACAAGAGAACTTAGGAGAACAAGACAAGCAGGAACATGAACATGAAGGCACACTATGGAGGGTGTTAGAGATCTTGCAGGAGATGACAGAGGCACAGAGAAGGGGAGTGATGTTGAAGGGGTCAGACAGTTCACGCTGAAGGGATATGTAGAGAGTAGGACCACTGAGCTTGCTGACATCTGAAACAGAGAGGTCAGGGGTAATGAGCAGCCCTGATACAGAAGGAAGGGGGTGTTTGGGTCTGACATTCAAAAGACACATTTGCAAAGTGCTAAATGGAGCTGACTGAGAGAGGGGATGAAATGGCCCTGACAGTTAGTCAACTGAAAAAGGGATCGAGAGCTCCTGAACCCTGAGATACCACAATAAGAAAAGCTGGCTGAGGGAGAAGAGAAGCTGTCTGTCCCTGCAGCCAGGGTAGGAAGGGTCTTCACTAAGAACCGCGCAGCCAGTGATGCCCATTCCCGTAATATGGACAGAAGGGCAAAGAATTTAGTGATAAGGTTTTTGGCTAAAAGATTGTCACCAGAGGAAAACATTCAAAAACATGGTGATAGCTTAGGTCAAGAAGTTATCTGAAATAGGGGGGAAAGCCTGCAACTATCCTCTCCTACTCTATCACCCCAGATTCTAACCGCTCCCTGAAAATCCCCAAATCACCACTTAGAGAGAGATTCTCTACCACATATGGCAACCAAGCAGCATTCTAGAATAGTCTTCCTGTTCCCATCGCACACTATAAAGGTACTGGTTCTTTCCCTCAGCACTGCAGAAGAAAAAGCGTACTGCTCCATAAGACACTGTTTTGAAAAGTCATTGGCTCCCATTCCTCCCCCGCTGGGCAATGCCAAGCTCAGATAGCTGCAGAGGCCAGGAAGCCAGGAAGTGCCAAATCAGAACAGCACCAGCCCAAGCAGCAACTGTAGCTCAAGAGGACCCGTCACTCCCACACCTCACATTTCCAATCCCTTTGCAACCTCTTTAGTCCCATCTCTTTCAGAAACACTCAGAGGACAACTTGACATATAAATTCCTAGAACCATGACCCCAAAACACTGGCAACTAATTACCTTATTGTAAATTAATTGCACTAATTAATAGAATACTTTTAAAATTATTACTTTTAAAATAATCAGAAGTCTTAACATAAGAAGTATATGAAGTTACAAAGAACTTGCCTGTTTGTATATATGGCACACTCCTTGTTATTAATCTTCAAGCATTCACTGTATTTACTAAGAGCATCTTTATAGTTTTTATCCTTTACATATTCATTTCCTTCTTCCTTAAGCACTTCAAACATTTTTTCTTCTACAGCTTCTATGGGACAAAGAAAAAAAAGAAAGAAATATTCATATAAATACCTCTATAAAATCCTAAGTATAGCTATAGGTAAATCTAATGTTGCTAATTAATTTGATCACACACAATACAGAGCTTGTCTAAATGGAACAAAACTAAAGAGATAATCTGATTACAAATAAAAATAATTATGTAATTATAAAACTATAATTTTTCAATTACAAAATAAGGTGAGCATGGGGGAACATAACTATAATCCCAGTGATTTGGGAGGCTGAGGATGGGCGAGCACAAGTTTGAGACCAGCCTCAGTAACTTAGCAAGGTCCAAGGCAACTTGGCAAGGCCCACAGGAACTTACAGATATCCTGCCTCAAAATAAAAAACAAAAAGGGCTGGGGATGTGGCTCAGTGGTAGGTAATGCAGCCCTAGGTGTAAAACCCAGCACCACTCCCCCGCACAAAAAAAAAAAATCACAAAATAAAATACAGGTAATTTCACACATGCTATCCATACTGGCATGATTTCTTTTGGGTTTATGGAAACCTTAACAAGCCAGAACTACCTGACAGGTAGTCCAAACAAGGACAAGAGCTAGAGTCGCAAATATAACTGCTCATCTTAACTGGCAAGACCCATGGTGATTTCTGTAACCTCAATTCATGAGACCTTGTATGGCACTTTCACAAAAGTATAGGGCACCTTAGATGTTTCATTAAGCTGTGAAAATGGCAGAATCCATCTATGAAATGCGGATACAAACACCTTCAGTATTCCGCTCAATAATCATTTTCATAAATAATGGCAAAGAAACCTCTTAACCCTGAAGTGGATATCTAACCAGCACGACAAATTTCCTGTTAAATATTTATGCTGTATTACTTTTATTCCTTTATTCCTGTCACATACATGGTATACTGGTTATCTTAATTCTTCTTCTCAATAATAATGCTAATTTAATGTTTATTAAGCAGATACTATAGAATTATACACTCAGTACATGTCATGTATACATATCTTCATTTCTTCTTGAGAAACCACCTCATGAGATATTCATATTTCCCCCTTTCCTATACACTTGGACATAGGAGGTATGAAACAACTTCTTTTTCTTTCTTTTTTTTTTTAAACAATGCATAGCTGGTTCATTTTATTTTCAGGATGAGAAATGGTGAATATTTCCAATCCATCACAATAGGCTTAGCATTTGTATCCAACCTCTGTGGATACTCACATTTTTAGTATCATGAAGAGACATCTTGGGTATGATTACAGTGTGGATGACAACACAGTTTGAAGTTTGGAAAGAGACATATGCCAAGTCAAATTCCCTAACAGGAGGCCCACTGAACATAAATTTTACAAAACAGACCTGGTATAATATCCAGTTAGTGATACACTGTTTGCTGTCAGGAAAGTCAGGGGCTGAGAAAGACCACAGAATTTCACACTATATATCCAGGTACTCTTCTAACAACCTGTTTCCTAGACAGACTTGAAGTTCACTAAGGAAAACGGAAGCTTCAGATCCAAACTTCCAAACCTGAAGTCCAGTCCAATTAAGTGTGACACAACTTAAGACCACACAGTCAAAAAGCAGAACAGGGTCTCTTAACCCCAGGTCTGATGCCAGAGTTCAGTCTCTTTCACTGCTCCACTGTGGAAATATGAACATGACTCAGGATAACTTCAGAGGAAATGAGTATAGGTTTCCCCACCTGTGATGCTCGGTGAGTGATGGCCGCTGGGATCTCCCCCTTGGTCTGGGGTCATGGGTGTGGCAGGATGCCAAGCTCGAAGGGGCTCAGAAGTGGGCACAGCAGGAATAGGTGGCAGCTTTTCCCGCCAATTTGGACCATCCAGTTCCATTAAAATTCTTGTTATTCTAAAGAGAAAATGAGTGTTCTTTACTTATTATGCAATTTGACTTTTACATTACTGAAGTCAGATAGAGTAAGGCTGACAAACACTATATCTAATTCTATGTATTTCCTTATAGAAAACATAAAATTTGAGCTATGTTCTTTCCACATAAAATAAATATTTTCAAAGAACTTTTACAAACTTCCATTAATGATATAAATTCAGGCCATTTCTTCTTCTTTTTTCTGTTTTTTTTTTTTTTATTGTTTGTTTGTTGGATTCAGGGTTTTTACGCTGCCCATACTGCCTCAAACTTGAGATCTTTCTGCCTTGGTCTCCTGGATAGCTGGAATGACAGATATATACCACTGTGCCCAGACAGACCATCTTCTAATCAAAAAAAAAAAAGCATTTTTAATTTAATTTTTTTAATATGTACACAATTAAATTTTAACTTTTCAAAAGTGAAATATGAAACCAAAATTTAGGAGACCTAAAAGAAATATTCCCCAATATTTAATGCAAGTACTAAATTGAAAATGTATTGCTCGAGAATAATCAGAAGTACTTTAGAATTTCTTTGCACAAACTGCACTATAGTGGTTGATGACAGGTATGCAAGACTGGTGCTAGAAGTGATTATGGCTAGCTGTCATATGGAACACCGCTTCTTAAATCATAGGTTAAGACAGTCTTACCTTGTATTTTTGACTTTCAAATTATCCACATATTTATTTTCTTTTCATATGAATAAAGATGAAAAAATAGGATATTGGAATCTACCATAAAGGCCCTTACACAATCAACACTAATGACAATCATAAAATTCAGGTTAACATCCTTCAGTATTACTTTCTCATTGTTTTAAACAAACAAAATGTCACACGGATTTAAAAACAAAACTGAATTATGTCTTTGGGATGAATCTGGTTTTAAAAAGGCACTTCCCAAGACTGAGAAGGTTTATTGCTAATTAATTAATGGAATGCACTGAAGTTAGCAGCTAAGTCTACAGTCTCAAATAGATTTTTTTTAATTGTTGATGGACCTTTATTTTTTTATTTATATGTGGTGCCAAGAATGGAACCCGGTGCCTCACACATGCTAGGCAAGTGCTCTACCACTGAGCCACAACCCCAGCCCCTCAAATACTTTTTGTATGAGGAATCTGTATATTAAATGCAGACAACTGTAATATACACACTTTTTCTACAGTTTCTAACCTGAAATTTCAAGAGCAATCTTTGGTTATGATGACTAAGTCTCATTGAATGTAAAAAACTAAACTTGAAAATTAATGTATAACCACCCACAACTGCAGAAGGAAAAAGATGCTTTTGAAAAAAAGAATTTTAAAGCAAAACTTATATTACCAGTAGAAAGGAAGGAAGAAGCAGCTGAAAAAACATGATGTGTTGCCAGGGAGTGAATAAGTATATGCAGGGAAATCTAACATAGTAAGATTCCTAGAGAGGAAAAGAGGAATATGGTTAATGGAAGACAGAAACAAAATAAGCACAAATGTTTAAATTAAAAAAAAATTAACAAGTTGCTGATGCTTACTTTTCCATGATGAGCTGAAACAGATGGAAAAGCAAGCATAAATATGGGATTCATGAAAAAAATAATAAAATTTTAAAAGTGTTTCTTTTATATTAAATATATATGGCAAAACCAAAGAAAGCCTCCTCTCGTCTTTATTATAGCAGAGTATACCAACAAGAACCATTCAGTTAAAAATAACGTAGTCTTAAAAGTCACTTGGTATGAAAGAACCTTGAGCAAATATACAAAATACAATACAAATCTCAAAAAGTTAAATGTAGCCATGTGAACCAGCAATTCTGCTCATATACACCAAAAGGAACTGAAAACAGGTATGTAGACAAAGTTATCCATAAGTGTTCATAACAGCATTATTCACAATAGCCAAAAGGTAGAAACAACTGCAATGTCCATTAAATGGTGAATGGATAAACAATACATGATATATACATACATGTAATGGAATATTATTCAGCCATAAAAAGAAATGAAGTACTGACACATGCTATACCATAGATGAACCTTGAAAACATTACACTAAATGAAAGAAGCCAAACACAAAAAGTCACATAGTGAATGACTCTATGTATATGAAATATACAGAACAGATGAAGACAGCAGATTGGTGATTGGTATGGGATGGGAAAGGGAGAATGAAAAGTGATGGCTTAATGGCTACTGGTTTCCTTTTGGGATAATGAAAATGTGTTGGAACTAGAAGGAAACAAGGGTTGCAACACACTGTAAGTGCCCCAAATGCCACTGAATTGCACACTTTCAAGGCAGGTAGTTAATTTTATGCTATGTGAATTTTATCTCAATTTTTAATTAAAAATATTAAATGCAGAAAGAGTAATCACAGTCTCTCAGACACAATTTCTCCCTTCAAACCATTCAGATTATTACCATAAACCATTGAGACTACCACTAGTTTTCCCAAAATATCTTTTTATCAGGCTCCTCCTCTCTGTCATATGTCACTCGATATTTCAGAAGAGCCTCTGTGAGAAGATCCTCCTTTCTCCCACCAGAAAACTGCCAGGCAAAGAATGGAGACAACTGATCACAGAGCCCCAAATCACAGGAGCACACTGAGCTTCCCCTGCTGGAGAACACCCTCATTTGAAACGTTGTTGCTGAGGACAGCTATCTACTGGCAGCTATGAAAATGGAAACACCATGATTCCTGACCTCAAGGAGCTCCCAGCAGAATGACAGAAGAATTTTATAAAAAGAGATACAAAGAATATAAAAACAATATGGGTGGGTAATGAGAGAAGGCCAGCATTATGGGGCACTGAGAAAGGGAAGCTAAGGTTCACGAACGAGGAAGGGGGGGTTGAGGTGGGGTGTTGGTGGGTCAGAGAAAGGCATTTCCTAGAATAAGGAAGCAAGTCCTCTCCTAAAGGGTGACCTGGAATTTACCAGACCAAATGAGGACAAGGCCTTCAGGCACATATGAGATGGCAAATGGCAGTAAGGTGGTTGGGCATCACCAGGTAAGATTGCCTAACAGCTCACGATCAAGGAGGCTGCCAATGCCGAGGCTGGGTCTCTTCCCTCTCTGCCACAAACAACCTATACAGGCTGAGATCCCCTACTCTAAATACTTGAGACACAAGTGTTTCAGATTTTAGATTTTTATTTCCAGATTTTGGGATAGTTCCATACATGTAGGTGATATTTAGGGGATGGGGCTCAAGCATAAACATGAAATCCATTTATATTTTATAAGCCCCTTATACACATAGCCCGAAGGTAATCCTATACAATATTTTTGGTGCATCTGTATTTGACTGTGATGGTCATATTAGGCCAGGTGTGGAATACTCATAGTATTGTGCTCAGAAAGTTTTAGACTTTGGAGCACTTTGGATTTCAGATTTCCAGAGTTAGGGATGCTCAACCTATGTATATCCCTTTCTGTTAGTCAAGCTGGGATCAGACAGGTTTCATGTGACCACCAAGTGGGAGCTCCAGGGAATGACTCTCGGCTCTGCATATAGATAGATCTTTCTAACAGCTTTCTCCACAGTGAGCTACGGCCATGCGGGAAGACAGGGCATGGCTTCAAAAATGAATTAACATAAAACATGCCATTTTCATTTTCTAAGTTTTGCTCAAGGTTTTCCTGGTGTTCCTCAAATGTACTCTTCAATAACTGTGGCCTGCACCCAGCCCTGATCTTACTATCTAACAAATGTCCCACCTGGGGATAATCTGTCTTATGTAAGTGTCCACCATAATTTCTATATTCTAATTTACTGAAAGACAGAGACCAAGTAATTTCTCACCTCTTTGCCTTTTGAAGGGGAGTGGGACCTAGTTAATAGACCAGCATAGGGTACAGGGTGAGCACATAAATATTCAAGAAGTTATATTTTGGACAAATGGAATCAGAAATTATTATACATACTAGAAATGTCATCCAACTCATAATTTTCAAATTTCACCTGAAAAGTAATTATCAAGTCTAGAGATTTTCTTATATGTGCCCAAGGCAGGGGGGCAGGTAGCGGGTATGGAACCAGAGCTTTTTTTAAAAAATTTTTTTTTAGTTGTAGATGAACACAATACCTTTATTTATTTATTTATTTTTATGTGGTGCTGAGGATCAAAACCAGTGCCTCATATATGCTAGGCAAGAGCTCTATCACTGAGCCACAACCCCAGACCTGGAACCAGAGCTTTGAGCATGTGTGCAACCACTGAGCCCCACCACCAGCCTGAGTCTGGAAACTCCTACCTTCCCATTCTCACTCAGGGTAAGATCATCATAATATCAACTTGATCCAAACTCTTTGGTATTTCACCATTATAAAATAATACTCTTCCTAATTTACAAGGATCTGAGACAAGTATCTAGCTGGGTCATGAAGATGCCTACCCTCCTGAGCAAAAACACTCCACACAGATGCCTCTGCCAACAGACCTAGTGCCAATAAACACCTTGAAATCCTGTGAGAAGATTCGACCCTGTGAGAAGATGCATTTCTGGTGTTTATGACACTAATGAAAACACCTTCCTAATATCACAGGTTATTTAAGCAGCATGTGTGAACTATACCCTGTATTAGCTTAAAAAAAATTCACAGTATAGTAATAAATGGACCATGAAACAAATATAAAGGTCTGAGAGGACCACTCAATATATATGAAGGGTTAGTTAGAAATTAAGTTAGAGAGAGACAGAGAGATATGAAGTTTAATGAAGTGACATGAAATTTAAAGAAGGCAATCATTATGTAAAGTAAATAACTGAGAACACGTCTGCACTTCGACATCATTGTTGAAGGAGGGGGAAGGGAAAAATGAATTCCATTAGAAAACAAACAGACTTTAGCTAGCTGACTCAGATTAGATTACCTGTTAATACTGTCATTCGCTAGCTGGATTCCACAGTCTATTTGCAACACTGTTTTATAATCAACATAAGCTTTCCCGTACTGCTCTAAAGTTTCATAGGCCATTGCTCGTCGCAGAAGAGGTTTCATTGAGAATGGATGAAGTTCCAGAGCCCTAAAGACAAAAATATTACATATCATTGATCCTGAAAGCCACTCCCTAATTTACAGTATTAGACTCAAATACGTACATATCTAATATTTCATTCTGGAGACCTGGTAACATAGAAGAAAGGCAAAACCAAAGTAGCAGAGCCATTAAATTTGTGGTTACTTTCTTTGAAGCTGTACCAAAGCTCTACCATTTACTCTTTGCCCACTGAGGCGGGAGCTCCCTGCAGCATGCTTCAGCCTCCCCAGTGCCCACAGGGAGCCTTGCATGGCCCCATGCACAGAGTAAGAGATTCATGTTACTAACAGAGTAATACAAAAATCATTAAGTGCAACTGTATTTAATAAGGCACTTTAGTCTGAAATCACAAAACCTTGCATAGCATTTTGAAAATCAGCGCTCTAAAACTTTCTATATTTCATTATGATTTACTTGTTGCAAAAAAGTGTCGAAAACAGATTAAGACAATCAAGGAACTACACTTAAAACGATCTTTTGTATGCCATGATTTTTCATCTTGAACTTTTAAGTTTATAAAGTGCTTCCAGTATCACTAAAGATGTATTTCAAGGCTGTGTTCTTTGTTTTGTTTGAATGACTATTTAAAGCTACTTCAGTACTTCATGTACTTTATTTTACTCTGAAATAGAACATAAAAGACTGTATATTGCCGAGGGCCTTGCTAGGAGAACAGAGACTAAAAATGTGTCCCTCTCACAACCACTTGACTATATCCATTTCACAGCAGCCTTCCAGTGCTCGCAGTGCTGTTCATTAGATCAAGATGGCCCACAGCCAAGCTTAGGTTCCATAATTGATAAGACAAGGCATTTCATTTTTAGTATATTTTTGCATGGTAAATGCAACTTTGTTTATTTCCACAATCTCAAAATTGCATATGAGGTCAGGTGTAGTGGCCCACAAGTATAATCTTAGTAGCTTGGGCAGCAGAAGCAGGAGAGGAGGATCATAAGTTCAAAGCCAGTGTCAGCAATTTAGCAAGGCGCTAAGCAACTCATTGAGACCCTGTCTCTAAATAAAATACAAAATGGGGCTGGGGATACAGCTCAGTGGTTGAGTGCCCCCGATTTCAATCCCCAGTACCAAAAAAAAAAAAAAAAAAAAAAAAAACCATGAATACAGGGGACTTCTGAACCAGAGCTTACAAAAGAGATTGTCATTCAAGTTAACGCAGTTAAGACCCTAAAGAGTCTCCTAATTTCAAGTCTGGCAGAAAATAGCAAAGACAAGCAAAAGCAGAGGATTATAGGCAACATTCATTTGTATTTAGTCTGTCAAAATATCCTCAATGGAAAGTTGCCCAAAGATTTTTTTTTTTTGGTGTGGTTTAAATAACCCCAAAGGGTTTGTCTGACCAATTGGAAACTTTTTTTGTGGGAGGAGGTGTTTAAAAAATGTTGAGAATAAAAAATTTCTAGAATGTTGGTTCTCAAACTTTGCTTAGCCATCAAAATGTCTTTGTACCCGAGGGCGTAATACAGAAATATGGAGACACATGGTGTGGAGAGGGGCAGGGCTCTGGGCCCCTTATACATCTCAAACATCTCCATCACTCCCCTAGCGATTCTCAAAAATACCACTGGGAAACAATGAAGATCCTGAGCATAGATACTTAAAATTAAAAAGCAAATTTTCTCCAAGATACATAAAACACTATTTTCACGGGTTAAATTTTTAATTTTTAATATTTTAAATTCTGTCCCCATAGTTTTCCTTTGTCAATATCTGACTCATGGTACCATTTGTCTGGTAATGATAGCTCAAAGAAGTCTTCAACGAGCAAGATAATTAACTGAAAAACTAAAAGGGAAGCTTCCTTGAAAATGTATATGCAGTCTTTTGGGGGTAAAAAGATAGTCATGTTGTCTGTTAGTAAATTATTTCTAGTTCACAGAGATTTAAATACATCCATATTTCAGCATGTTCACAAAGGCACAGCATGACTTCTCTGGCATAGAAACAAGTTTGAGAATCACAGCTTTAGAGTGATGTCACTCTCCACTGGGCATCATCTCCATTCCCCTCCTGCTGGGACTCACATACCAGCTATCAAAGAAAATATCTAAGTAGGTCGGCAGGCCTTTGTGGAGGTCAGCACTGACCAGCAAAGCCAGATTCCTTGGCCTAGAACACAGCTCTTGTCTAAGGACACCCTACCTAAACCCACACCTCAGTGGCCAGCTCCTGTTCTCCCCTAGGACCAGCCCCCATTCTAGTCTCCCTGGACACCATGGCTGGAGTCCCATCTTTGGCTTCCTCCTGGGTTGTTACACTGATACACGTGAATTTTAGCCAGTAAATGCCTGCCTCCTAAAACAATCTCACTTAAGGGCAAAGTGAATCCACTGTTTCACAGTAGGCTTGACTTCAGGGGTCTCAAGTTTTAATTAAAACATCCTGATCTCGCTCCATTTAGGAAGGCCTATGACTAACCTGAAAGGTAATGTATCAGAAACAGACACCGGAGCTTGGAAGGATGCTGGCTGTATATCACAACATGCCTGGTATCTAACAAATTCTCATGGTCTTGTCAATTACAGGCAGTGCTAAATGTTTAAGGATGGGCTCACTGGGAAAAGAAAAAAGGTTTGAAAGCCGAGCGACGTGGCACTTGCCAGTTTTCATGGTATCAGTGCTCACACCATGGCAGAGTTCAAGCTACCAACTTATTATCAACCAGCTCACAAAATCCTGAAACTGTTAGATTAGCTGATGTAAACCAGCACAACTATACATGGGTCAGGCCAAATATAAATATTCATGTTAAATCTGAACATATATAAAACTAGCAAAAAAAAAAAATCCAAGTGCCTTAAGACTTTTTTATATTGTAGGCACAGATCCTAGCAAATTTTGCCCTATTGATAGATAAACTGGCACTGTCAATGAAATAAATAATAAAGTATTCATATTATGGTGCCCACATAATCTATTGTCCAAGTTAAGCCTTCTTAGAGTAAAAAGCAGTGACAATTAACGATTACACGTGATAATAGAAGTAAACCAGGGCTGTGTGAGTCAAATGAGGACTTATTTTTCGGATGCACTAACAGTAACTTCTTGCTAAAGGGCTTCTGAAGTAGGCTTATTACTTAATGGCAAAAGAAAACAGTACGTTTCATTCATGTAACTCTATTAATCCATCCTAGCAAGTAACTAACTGAGTAGCCTTGGTGACTATATTGTGCGTTTAGGGAGTCGAAGCTGTATAAAAGAGCTTTCCTGATTGTAAATGGTTTAAATCCACTACAGTGAATGACAGGAACTTACAGGTGTGACCAAGTGTCAATTTAGGTGTTACAGATGTACAAACAGAGCCTGAGGAGATCAAGAAAGCAGACAGAAGGACAGGTGAGCAAGGATTTCAGGAGGAAAGATATGGAGAAGACATTACTAACACTGGGGACAAAGTGGGCAAAGGCTTGGAGACAGGGCCATGAGTGTAAGGAAGTGGTCCAGCTGACCAAATGGGAACAGGAAGCTTGTTTGGGGGCATTGTGGTGTCACAGTAGGTTATAATTGTCTGGAAGACAATACTGAGCCATTAAAGACCTTCTGGAAACAAGTTGAACAAAATAATTCTTCAGGAGAAGTTATTCTGAGGCCACAGTGAACTGGAACTAGTTATTAGGCTTCTTCAGTAGTCTAAAGGTGATATGAAAAGAGCATGCGTTAGGGTGGGGGCAAGGAAAATGAAAAAAAGTTTAACAGTTCATGTGGAGCTGGGATTGTGGCTCAACAATAGAGTGCTCCTCTAGCATGTGGGAGGTCCTGGGTTTGATCTTCAGCAACACATAATTAATCAATCAATGATAGATAGATAAATAATAGTGTCCAACTACTTCTAAAAAATAAATATTTTTTAAAAAGTTCATGTATGAGTGGAGAATTAGGACCTTTTGATATTAATCAATTAACATAACTTAAAGCTGTCTTAAGAAACCGGACCTTTATGCAGGACATTTAGAAGGATATGTATTCACCACATCGAAATTATAACAATCTCTTAACAAACCTGAAAACGTGCAGTTTACCTGTTACAATCCTGAATGCAGCCACTGCAGTTTCCTTCTTTTAGGTAACATGCTGCTCTATTTGAATATAAGATACTTAGATCATCTGCGCTTTCACTTCCTAAAATCACATTTAATTAAATACAGTTAAAATCCATTAGCAAAATCACAGTTCACCAGAATTAAAAGACAACCGCAGTCACAATGGCACTGCAGTGCTACAGACTGCTCATCTTGCAGAGCCCTTGGAGCTGTCTACCCCTGCAATGGCCACAAAGGAACGCCGGGCAGAGACCAATGCGACCGTGCCTGGCAGGGCACACGTTCCACATTCCAAGGTATTGCTCACATAGGTCAAGTCTTAGCGCACTTAGTCACCAGGAAGGAATGCAAGGGGGCAAGGGCTGTCACCTAGCCAGCGGCCTGCACCACCCCCACACGAGTCCCCTTAGGTTTGGGAAAGCCCGAGTAGCCCGGGTCGGTCTCGGGAACAGCTCACCTACCTGCAGGCTCCAGTTGCGCTATCGCCGCAGAGTACCGGCGGGCGGCCTCCGCGAACTGTCCATTTTTGAACAGCTCGTTGCCCTGACTCTTCAGGCCGTCCGGGCCGAGCCGGGCCCCTGCCGGGGACGCGTCGGTCTCATTGGGGTCCCCAGCACCCCGCCCGCCGCTGGAGTGCCCGTTGGCGCCGTCGCCGGTCGTCGCTGGGGCCAGTGGCCCGCCCCGCTTCTCGGCGCCGGGCCCGGGCGCCCGGCCCCGCCACGGGGCGCCCCTCGCCGGCCGCTTGCCGCCCTCGCTTTTGCCGGTCAGCTTCTTCTGGATGTTGCCCATGGCGCGCGGGACTCGCGCCCGCGGGGCGGCCGCTGTGGGGAAGTGGATGCGGGAAGTGAGTATTTGCATCACCAGCACCGACGACCCGGAGGCCGCGAGGTGCCGGGTGCCGAGGGCGGCTCGTGGGGAAGCCGAGCAGGGCGCCGCCCCCACGGGCGGAGCCGCGGTTCCCCGACCTCCCGGGCGCGTCCCAGTCCCCGCCCCGGGCTCGCGCGAAGGAGGCCAGACCCCTAGTTAACCCTTTAATGTCAAGGGCTTGTGGCCGAAAATCAGCCTTTGAAAACCGTGTCCACAGTCAGGCCGTACCCGCTGAAGTCCATCTTACGTATTTACAACTTCAGGATGAATTAACCAGAACTTGACGAACACAAGGTCTGCACCCAACGTTAGGGGCACCCTTTCCTTTATTTTAAAGGACCAGCGGAAAAGGTCATTTGAAATAAAAGGTCAAAGTGATTTTTAAGTCATTTCAAAGTGAATTTATCAAACACATGAGATAAAACAGGCACCTAGTATTTATACTTAAAGGGACCATTAAAAACAGTGAATTTTCCATTCTAATGCCTTATTCAAATTAAAAATCACTTTGCATTTGATTGAAAGATTTCTGCCATTAACTTTAACAATGATTACTGAATCTATTTTTAAATGAAAATTATATTTCATTGATGAGTATCATAAATATTTAAAACAAAACAATCATGTCAAGATACTGTTGAAAAGCACTTACATATTCAGATTTCCCAGCATTCTCTTTTAACAAGTTCTAATATGATTTTTAGTAGCTATAATTTTCCATTCTCTTTCATGAGTTGTAAAGCCAAGATTTGAAGGGCAAAAACAGAGGGAACAGAAACTACAACCATCTCAATGAAAATCAGTAGATGACCTATCATTCTAAAGCAAGCAACAACATATTAATTAGTAGTTTTCAATATAACAGAATAACATTCCATTTGGATCACCAATCAAAAGGGGCTCAATTATTAAAACAATTAAAAAATTGTTACAGAAATAAATCCCCAGATTGCACCAAACCAGGAGCATTAGAGCAAGGCTCCAGTTTTCACCAATATCTTGCTACTTAAGTCCTTACTCAGAATTGGGTAGGAGTACAAGTCTGGATCAGCAGAAACTATGGACAACTTGGTATTATTTACCAAACAGATGCAATTTACTGAGAACTTAATAATATATACACCAATTTTCATACCAAGTATTATCATTCCCACTTTACAATTGAAACGAGGACACAGGAAGTAGCTAAGGAACTCAAATACAGAGAAATACAGTAACTAGGATTTGAATTATAGATTGAAATGCCCCTGAACAACTTATGCAGTCCTAAAAAGGTACTCAGAGGTCTGAACAAGGAAGAACTGTAAGTCTTGTTGGGTACTGACCTACCCATGGGATATTGGAGAAGAGCTGTTCAGGAGAAATGGCCTTTTCCAGATACATGGACTTGGGAGTTGATAGCATATGAAGGACCATCGAAGTCTGGGTATGGATGGGATTACCAGAGCCTCCAGAGGATATGAGAAATACTGACAAAGAATGAGCACAGGAAGAATCTCCAATGTAGATGGAAGAATGCCTAGAAATGAGAGAAGAACCGTGGGGGAGGGAAAAAAATTCCCAAAAAATATCAAAAGAAGGAAGGGCCAACAGTATGATCTTCAGCAACGTAGTTTGGATAGTTGGAAGCAAAAATCCTCAACAAAATACTAACAAGACTGATTCAACTCCATATTAAAGGACTATATACCATGACCAAGTGGGATTTATCCTAGGAATGCAAAGATTGTTCAACATTGGAAAGTCAATGCCAAAGGAGAACACATGGTCATTACAATTGATAAAGAAATGGCATCTGACAAAATCTGACACCCCTTTCATGATAGAAATATTCACAAAACTAGAAATTTCTCAACATGATAAAGGATGTTTGTGAAAAGCCCACAGCTAACATCATATTTAATGGTGAAAGAATGAAAGCTTTCCCACCAAAGATCAGCAACAATGATGTCCAATTTCACCATTACTATTCAAAACTATACTAAACATTGTAGCCTAATCAATTAAGCAAGAAAATGAAATAAAAGGCATCAATATCAGAAATTCTATCCATAAATGATATGACCCTATAAAACAGAAAATCCCAAAGAATCCACTAGGGGATGGGGGAAAGTCTACTAGAATTAATAAACAAATTCATCAAAGCTGGAGGATACAGAGCAACATTCAAAAAATTAGTATATTTCTATATACCAACAAGGAGCAATCTAAAAAGGAAATCAAGGAAATAATTCTATTTATAATGGTATGTAAAATATCTAAGTATAAATTTTAAAGAAATTAAAAGACAAATAAATAGAAAGGTGTCCTGTGATCATGTTAGAAAAATGTTTAAGAGTCAGTATTACCCAAAGCAATGTACAGATTAAACACAATCCCTATTCAAACTTTTTTGCAGAAATGGTAAGGTCAACCCTCAATTCACATGTGTTTATTGTTCAAAACAGCCAAATAATCTTGAGAAATAAAGAACAAAATGGAAGGACTTACAATTCTTAATTTCAAAACTTACTAAATGCTATAGTAATCAAAATAGTGTGGTGCTGGCATAAGGACAGCCACACAGACTAATGGAATACAATTGGGAATTCAAAAATAAGCCCATATTTCAAGGCCAACTGATTCTTTTTTTAATATTTATTTTTAGTGGTAGTTGGGTATTGTATTTATTTATTTACTTTTATGTGGCGCTGAGGATCGAACCCAGGGCCTCACACATGCTAGGCGAGCGTTCTGCCACTGGGCCACAAGCCTGGCCCCCCCAACCGATTCTTGATGATTGTGCCAAGTCCATTCAATAGGAAAAGAACAGTTTCAAATGGGTGCTGGGACAACTGAATTTCCACATGCTAAAAACAAAACAACAAAAAACTAAGCTGCACCCCCACCTCACACCATATATAAAAAAATAATTAAAATGGATCAATGACCTCTATGTAAGAGCTAAAGTCAACTAGGCATGGTGGTACACACGTGTTAATCGCGACTTTGGAAGTTGAAGCAGGAGAATCACAAGTTTGAGACCAGATTTAGTAACTTAGAGAGGCACTAAGCAATTTAGCAAGATCATGTCTTGAAATAAAAAATAAAAAATGGCTGGGGATATAGCTCAGTGGTAAAGCATCTCTGGGTTCAATTTCCAATATCAAAAAAAGGAAAAGATCTCAAGTCATAAAAATCTTATAAGAAAATATAGGGGCAAACTTTCACAATGTACAATTTGACTGTGGATTCTTATACATGACACCCAAAGCAAAAATAAACAAAAGCTGATAAATTGGACTTCATCAAAATTAAAGCTTTTGTGCCTCAAAAGAAATTACCAACCAAGTAAAATGTCAACCGAATGGGAAAAAAATTTGCAAATCATGTATCTGATAAGGGTCTAATATCCAGAATATATAAAGGACATTCACTTTAAAATGGGCAAAGGAGCCAGGCACAGTGGTGCTTGCCTATAATCCCAGCAGCTGGCAAAGCTGAGGCAGGAGGATCCCAAGTTCAAAGCCAGCTTCAGCAAAAGTAAGGCACTAAGCAACTCAGTGAGACCCTGTCTCTAAATGAAATACAAAATGGGCCTGGGGATGTGGGTCAGTGGTTAAGTGCTCCAGTACCAAAAAAAAAAAAAAAAAAAAAAAAAGGGCAAAGGATTTGAAGGGACATTTCTCCATATAAGATAAACAAATAACCAATAAGCATATAGAATGATGGTCAACATCATCATTAGGGAAAGGAAAATCAAAACCATAAGGATAACATGTCAAAATACACTCTACTGTCATGTGTAAAAAAAAAGTTAAAAAAAAAACATAGGGAGATACCATTTCATACCCTTTAGAGTGGATAATCAAAAAGGCTTGGGGCTGGGGATGTGGCTCAAGCGGTAGCGCGCTCGCCTGGCATGCGTGCGGCCCGGGTTTGATCCTCAGCACCACATACAAACAAAGATGTTGTGTCCGCCAAAAACTAAAAAAATAAATATTTACAAAAAAAAAAAAAAAAAGGCTGACAATAAGAAGTGTCGGCAGGGCTGAGGCTGTGGCTCAGTGGCAGAGCGCTTGCCTAGCATGTGTGAGGCCCTGAGTTTGATCCTCAGCACCACATAAAAACAAACAAATAAAATAAAGGTATTATGTCCAACTACAACTAAAAATATTTAAAAAAAGAAGTGTCGGCAAAAATTTGGAGAAATTAGAACCCTTAAATATTACCAGTGGGAACAGTAAATGATGTAGCCACTTTGAAATACAGTCTACAGTTCCTCAAGAAGTTAAACATATAGTTACCACATAACCCAGTAACTCTAGGTTCAAGTACATGCCCAAGAAAACTTAAAACATCTATGCACACACACAAAATAGTATGTAAATGTTCTGACAGCATTATTTTTAATAGCCAAAAAGTACAAACAACCCAAATATCCATCAACTGATGTATAAAGAAAACATCCATACAATGGCATAGTATTTGTAAATAAAGGAATGAAGTACTGATACATGCTGTAACATGGATTAATCCTGAAATATTATGTTAAGTAAAATAAGACAGGTATGAAAGGCACATATTATATTATTCTACTTATATGAAAAATTTGAACTAGCAAATCCCCAGAGGAAAAAAAGAAAAAGATTAGTGATCACAGGGGACCAGGGAAAAGAAAGAATGAGGAGTTACTACTAATGGGCATGGGATTTTTTGGGGAGTAATAAAAATGTCCTGGAATTAGACAGTGGGATTAGCTGTACAATATACTAAATATACTAAAATTCACTGAATTCAAAAAAGGATAAATTAGGGGCTGCGACTGTGGCTCAGTGGTAGAGTTCTTGCCTAGCATGTGTGAGCACTGGGTTGGATCGATCCTCAGCACCACGTAAAAATAAATAAAATAAAAGTATTGTGTCCATCTACAACTAAAGCATTCTTTTAAAAGGACAAATTACATCTCAATTTTTTTTAAAAAAGATTTCACCTCACTTTTGACTACAAAGGGTACTTTTCCCTCCTATCTTGGTTACTTTGGTAAAAGAAAAATAACCCACGTTTAATTTTTTTATATCTCTATTTTATTTGTTTATTTTTATGTGGTGCCAGGGATCAAACCCAGTGCCTCACTCATGCTAGGCAAGAGCTCTACCACTGAGCCACAACCCTGGCCCTTAATTTTTATTTTTTAATTAGGAATAAAAAATTATCAGTCACTTATACTTCTTCATTAGTGATATGTCTGTTCATATGTTTTGCCCATTTTTATACTAGCTCTTCATCATTTTCTTATTGTTTTGTTAAAAATTCTTTATATTAAAAGGTATGAGCCCTCAGCCACTTTGCCTAGTTTATTATTTGCCTTTTAGTTTAGTTTTTTACAGGTTTTTCATACTTACCTAATCAGAAATAATTACAATTTTTTATTGTTTTAATTCTTAGATCCCTGCTTTCCTGATTCTGCGAATTCTAGATCAAGGGAAATATTTATATTTGATTCTTCTGTTTGTGAAGGACTGTTTAATTTTCTTACATTACACTTTTAAGTGGAAAATGAACAACAGCACTACAAAGGAAACTAGATGCTGGCTTTCTTCTGATTGCTTCTCACAGACTCTGTAAGGTGACAGGTGACAGCTACAGTTGTATGATGACATCCACTTCTTCTAAATGACCCCATTAGGGAAGGAAAACACAAGTAGATGGGGAGGTTCTGAGAAAAAGCCCATGAACTCAAATCCCCAGATCTAATCATCCTGGCAAGTAGTCAGGTGTTTCTTAATATTAGTCCTTAGAAGAACAGATGAAGAAAGCCTATCAGTCTTACTTCAATACCTGCCAGAGTAGGTGCTCAGTAACTGTCAGTTGTTAATTGAATCCATGGGTTATGCTATACTTCAGTCTGGATGAATTGGGCCTGATCAATCCAAGCGGAGCTTATAAAGGAGAAGCAATATCAGCAAAGGTTATAAAACATGAATTGCTGCATTTCCCATGATCCTCACAACCCCCTGGAATTACCCCATAATGACTAGGAATTCTTTCTCAGAATGTGGTGGGATGGAAAACAACATGCAAAAATTCCAACTAGATAAATTCCTTCTGGGTAACATTTATTTTCCTACAAGTGATTTGGATTGCTTCTCTCATATCCAAGGCTCTAGGACCTCCTTTTACCTATCATCCAACAATGTAACTTGACAGAGGTGAGCATTAGCTAGTTCAGTTGATTGTGTTTTACCTTAAGAATAAAAGGAGTTTCCAGCTAGTTCTCTACCTCATGTTGATTTGCTTTCCTGATAAAATTTATATTCTATCAAGAATTTTGGTTTTCTGAATCATACATATGTTATATATTCCTTAGTCTATAAAATAATTATGGGAGGACTTTAATGACAATAGAAAAATGATCCCCTTAAAGCTCTGGAGATTTGAATGGGAACACTGCTTCTCTATTAGACTCATAGATAATCGCCTACCTCAGAGAGAAATATCAGTTGGTTAACAGAATACTATCCTGATTCAGATTTCTAATCACAGAAGTATTATTAGAAGTATTTATTTTAAAAAAAAAAACATATTAGCCCTTTCCTGTTTGTTTATCTCTATTTGGAAGGAAGGCTTTTAGTTTCATAAATGATCACATTCATCTTTAACTCACTAGCTCCTCAACTGGTGCTGTTATTGATAAGAATTCTGGTACATCAGTGAACATTAAAGTGGTTTTTTAAAAATGTATTTATTTTCAGTTATAAATGGACACAATACCTTTATTTTATTTATTTATTTTTATGTGATGCTGAGGATCAAAGTGCTCTACCAATAAGTCACAAACCCAACCCCTAAAGTGGATTTTATGTACTCTTGGACAAGGTTGTCTGATGATATTTGGCCTAGGTTTTGTAGAATGTGTAATCTCTTCGTTGGTATCAGTAACCACTTTTAGGATATAGATTTGGAGTCAAACATATCTTGGGCCATATCCCAACTGTGTGACTTAACCTGTACAATGTTGCAAGTAACCTCACTTCTCTAAACTTCTGTTGCCTAATCTATAAAAGTATGGATAATTATAGCTTCCTTGAGGATTACCAAAACAATCTATGTAAAGCACACCCATAGTTTTTCAAATGTGCTAATTATCCATCCCTCAAACACAAAAACAGTAAGGAATAAACATACTGCACCCTGTTTTCCCACTGTCAAACCCAGATATTGTCAACCTAGAATTCTTTTTTTAAAAAAAATATTTATTTTTTTTTAAGTTTTAGGTGGACACAATATCTTTATTTTATTTTTATGTGGTGCTGAGAATCGAACCCAGGGCCTCACACGTGCAAGGCGAGTGCTCTACCACTGAGCCACAGCCTCAGCCCTCAATCATTATTCTCAGAAATGAAGATAAAATAAAGACGTCCTCTATCAAGAAAAACAAAAATAGTTCATTTCTAGCAGACCTTCTTTAAAAGAAAGGTTAAATAATATTGAGGGCATAGCTCCATGGTAGAGCACTTGCCTAGCATGACCAAGGGCCCTTGATTTAATCACCAACACTGCAAAAAGAAAAATAGAAGTGCCAAAGAAAATCCTTCAGCTGAAAGGGAAACAATACCAGAAAGAAACTAGGAACATCAGGAATGAAGGAAGTACAAACAAAAATAAGTGCCTTAGTAAATAAGACTGTTTTTCTCCTCTTAAATTCTTTAAAATATATAGAAATTTTCAATTTATTTGAATGTAAAAGTAATATTGTTTGATGGGTTTTCAATGAATGTGGGTATTATATATATATGATTGCTACCATATACAGGGGGAGGGTAAAGAGACAATAAAAAACAATAAAGTTTTTACATATGCTTTAAGTAGTTATATACTAATTCTAAGCAGAGTGTAGTTTACATCCTATAGAGACAATTTCTATATATTTTTTAAAAAATATGGTTCAAAACAAGACCTCAAGTAATAAATTAAAATTTAAACACTATCTGAGCATGATGGCATACACCTGTAATCTCAACTACTCAGGAGACTGGGGAAGGAAGATTGCAAGTTTCAGGCCAGTCTGAGCAATTTAGCAAGACCCTTTTTTTAAAAAAAGGGCTCAGTAGTAGTGCACCCCTGGGTTTGATCCACCCACCATCACCACCACCATCACAACAACAAATAATAATAAAATTAAAATATGAAAATCCTTCCAAAGAAAACAGCAAAGTGGACGTGTAAAAATACAGAGGAAAAAAATATATAAAAACAAAAAATATTTAAACATTAAAGTTTAAATTAAAGTATCAATACTTATACCTAAATATAAACATACCAATAGTTGGGGAAAACATACCAATTATAAGAGTTAATAAGAGGGCTGGGGATGTGGCTCAAGAGGTAGCATGCTCGCCTGGCATGCGTGCGGCCCGGGTTCGATCCTCAGCACCACATACCAACAAAAGATGTTGTGTCCGCCGAGAACTAAAAAATAAATATTAAAAAAAAAAAAAAGTTCTCTCTCTCTCTCCCTCTTTCTCACTCTCTCACTCTTAAAAAAAAAAAAGAGTTAATAAGAACAGGTAAAACAAGATGAATCATATGCTGTCTAAAAGAAACATACTTTACTGATGCAGGGAGGTTAAAAGTGAAAAGACAGAAAAAAATACATATTATACAAATATTAGTCCAAAAGATCTGAAGTAAATATATTTATATGAGACAAAGTAGACTTTAAAAAATAAATAAAATTACCAAAGATGGGAGGGGACATTACATAATTTGAAAAGGATCAATTAGCCAAGAAGATACAGAAATCCTAAATGTAAAAACATGTGAAAACAAACATCAAAACACCAGAAGCAAGAAGTGAGAGAAATAAAAGGAAAGCCAGGAGTGGTAACACATACTTCTAACAGCAGCAACTCAGGAGGCCAAAGCAAGAGGGTCACAAATGTGAGGACAGCCTCAGTGACTTAGTGCGACCCTGTCTGAAAATAAAAAATAAAAAGGACTGGGGATGTAATTCAGTAGTAAAATGCCCGGGTATTCAATCCGAAGCACCAAAACCAAACAAAACAAACAGAAAATCAGCAGGGACAAAGAACTCACAACACCATTCACCAACTAGAGCTAACTGACATTTATACTGTACTCTACCAAAAAAAATCCAAATCCACATTTGTTTTAAGTGCACATGGGATATTCATCAAGAAAGAAAATATCCTGCATCATAAAACAAGCTTTAAAAAATTTAAACATCACAAAGTTTAAATAACACAAAATATACTCTGTGACTTTAATGGAAATAAATTAGAAATCAATAATAGAAAATTTTTGGAAATTCAGTATGCCTTATGGAGATCAAAGAAGAGTCTGATGAGAAATTAGAAAATACCTTCAAATAAATGACAATGAAAGTACAACATACCAAAATGTTTGGGGTGCAGCTAAAACAGTGATCAAAAGAAAACTTACAGCATCAGATGTTTATAAGGGGAAAAAGACTGGAGTCGATAGTCTAAGCTTCTAGTTTGAGAAACGACCTCAGAAAAAGGGGAATAAAGTGAACTCAAAACAAGTAGAAGGAAGGAAACATCAAAGAGCAGAAATCAATGAAACTGAAAAAGAAAAATAAAGCAGAAAAAAAGATAAGTGAAACAAAAGCTGGTATGTTGCCAAGATCAGTAACAATAATCAATCTCTAGCTAGAAAAAAAGAGAAAATACACAAATTACCAATAACAGGAAAAGAAGGAGGTTACTACAGACCTAGTAAACATTAAAACAATATTAAGGTGTTACAATTTGGATGGGGATATCCCCAAAAGCTCATAGGTTGGAAGCATGATCCCCAATACAGCTAGATTCAGAGGTAGGGCTTTTAGGCAAGGATTAAGGCTCTGGCCTCATCAGTAGATTAATCCATTTGCTGGATTAAAGCCATTGATAGCTGAATAGACTGCTGGGAGGTGGGATCAAATTGAAGGAAGTAGGTCACTGGAGGCGTGCACTGGAAGGGTGTATCTGTCCTCCCTCCACCCCTTCTTCCTGCTGCCATGAGTGTTGAGCAACTTCCCTCACCATAATGATCTGCCTCACCTCTGGCTCACAGCAATAGAGTCAGCAGACCAAGGGCTGAAACCTGTGAAACTGAGCCAAAATAAACTTTTCCTCTTCTAAGTTGTTCTTGTCAGGTATTTTTGGTCACAGCAATGAAAAACTGATTAACACTTGGGAGTGCTATGAACAATTCTATGAAGAGAAACCCAACAACTTAAGTGAAATGGACCAATTCTTTGAAACTACCAAACTACCAGGATTCACTTAAGAAATAAAATAGCCTGGAGAGTTGTAGATCTATTAAAGAAAATGAATTTTTAATTTAGAATCATACACATACACACTCCCCACACACACCTACCTCTACCTGCCCCCACCTCCAGGGCCAAATAGTTCCAGTGACAAGTTGGATCAAACGTTTAAAGAAGAAATAACATCAATTCTGCACAATCTCTTTCAGAGCCTCATTTTATGAGGCTAGCAGTGCCCTGATAAACCAAAATCCAGAAAAGTACAGTTATGAGTGAATGAATGAAAATCAAAGAAAGATAAAAAGAAGGCTATAATCAATCTCTCAAGGCTAGAATGTCTCTTATGAAAATAGATGCAAAAAATCTTCAAAAACATATTAATGAATAAAATCCACCAATGAATAAAAATAATAATATATGATGATCAATTGATTTATCTCAAAATTCAAGTCCTGCTCAACATTCAAACCTCAGTCAAAGAATGTAACCTAATACAGTAACTTACTACAGAAGAAAATTTATATGATCAAATCTAGTGATGCAGAAAAGCATTTGAAATAATTCAACATCAGTTAAAAATAAAAGCTCAACTAACTATAACTAGAAAGCCATTTCCTTAAATTGACAAAGGGCATCGATTAGATACCAAAAGGTAATATTAAGTCTGATTATCAAAGACCAAATGCATGCCTTCTAAGATTCACCATTTGTTCAGCATTTTACTTTTTAGCCAGTACAATAAGAGGGAAAAAGAGATGTACAAATTGTAATAAAAATAAAACTGTCCTTATTTGCAGACAACATATTTGTCCATGAAGAAAATTCCAAGGATCCTTGAATGTGTGAATTAGCAAGATTGCACAATACAAAGTCAATGTACAAAAATAAATAAATCACATTTCTATAGGCTAAAATGAACACATGAATTTTTAATTTTGTAAAATTTAAAAATACTATGTATAATAACTCCCAAAAGTTGAAATGTATAAATCTGCCAATGTTGTGGAAAACCACACAATGCTAATGAAAGAAATCAAAGAAGATCTAAACAAATAGAAAGACAAATTATGTTCATGGATTAGAAAATTCCATATGATTGTAATGTCATTTCTCCCCCAAATTGATCTATCTATAAATTCAATATCCAATCAAATTCTCAGTATGATTTTTTTATATCTAGAGAAACAGATTTTACTGCTTCATATTTGCCATCCTTTTATTATACTCTACTATTTATTACAATGATGGACAAGAGAAAATCACTCCTATTTTGCAATGAGCATATAGAAAGTACATTTTAGTAGTATAATAAAGACTTGTGGTAAAACAGTCATCAAATGTTAGGTGATCTTATTGTTAATTGATTGCTCAGTAATTTTATACAATAAATGAATATAACTGAAAAAAGAAATATAACTGAATATTAAATGAAAGAATTGTAGACCATGAAAAAAATAAATCTCCAAAAATTTTGACTTGCAGACTGAATCAAGACAGAGTGATACTGATGAGAGGATTGACACTTAAGTCAATGCAACAGAATGGCAGCCAAAATTAGATTCTACTGGCCACACAAACATGGCCAATTGATTTTTTTTATATTTATTTAGTTGTAGATGAACACAAAGTACCTTTATTTAGTTTTATGTGGTGCTGAGGATTGAACTCAGTGCCTCACACATTCGAGGCAAGCACTTTACCACTGAGCTACAGCCTCAGCCCCACCAATTGATTTTTTTCTATAGGCTAAAATGAACATATGAATTTTTAATTTTGTAAAATTCAAAAAATACTATGTATAATAACTCCCAAAAGTTGAAATGTATAAATCTGCCAACGTTGCCAGGTGCAAGGGCAATTCAAAGAAGTAAGGATAGTTTCCAATAAATAACTAGCCATCAATATGCAAAAAAAAATTGAAACTCAATCTAATTCTCACATTCCATATAAAAATCAACCCATAATTGATAAATATGTTTGCAGAATATAAATTTTGAAAAGGAAACAACACAGGAGAAAATTCTTCATGACTTTGAGTTAGGCAAAGTGTCCTTAGATCAAAAGCACAGTTCATTTTTAAAAAGTGTGTAAATTTGCCAGGCAAGCCTGTAATCCCAGTGTCTGAGGACTGAGGCAGGAGGATACCAAATTCAAAGCCAGCCTCAGCAAGAGCAAGGTGTTAGGCAACTCAGTGAGAACTTGTCTCTAAATAAAATAAAAAATAGGGCTGGGGATATGGCTCAGTGGTCGAGTGCCCCTGAGTTCAATCCCTGGTACCAAAAAAATAAAAAAACAGAAAAATAAAAAATGTGTAAATTTGACTCCAACAAAACTAAAAATTTTTGCTCTGTGAAAACAATGTTTAAAGAAATTTAAAAAGCTAGAGACAGGGAAAATATTTGCAACTCTAATAGCTAACAAAGGATTGCAACAAGACATCAAATATATAAAAAGATTTCTCAAAACTTAACAGTAAGGCCGGGCGGGATGGCACACACCTGTAATCCCAGCAGCTTGGGAGGCGGATAATCGCAAGTTCAAAACCAGCTTGAGCAACTGTGAGACCCTAAGCAATTCAGTGAGACCCTGTCTCTAAATAGAATACAAAATAGGGCTGGGGATGTGTTTCAGTGGTGGAGTACCTCTAAGTTCCATCCCTGGTACCAAATAACAACAGCAGCAGCAACAACAACAATAACAACAAAAACCCAACAGTAAGAAAACAACCCACTTTAAAAAAATTAGTGAAATGATTTAAACTGACCTTTTGCTAAAAATGATATAGAGATGACAAATGAGCACATGAAAAGATGTTCAACATCCTTTGCCATTAGGAAAAGTGCAAATTAAAACCATAATGAGCCAGGCATGGTGGCACATGCCTGTAATCCCAGCGGCTCGGGAGGCTGGGACAGGAGGATCTCAGGTTCAAAGCCACCTTAGCTTTGAAGCAACTCAGTGTGACCCTGTTTCTAAATAAAATACAAAATAGGGCTGGGGATGTGGCTCAGTGGTCAAGTGCCCCCGAGTTCAATCCCCAGTACCAAGAAAAAAAAAAAAAAACATAATGAGAAGCTACTATATACTTAATAGAATGGATTAACAAAACCTGGTCTTACCAAATATTGATGAGAATGTGACGTAAACTCTCATATAGCAATGAAAAAATGGTACAGTTACTCTGGAAAAGAGTCTGGCAATTTCTGATAAAGTTATAGATACACTTGCCATATGAGCTGGCAAGCCTACTTAGACATTTACCCTTCATGCAAAAACTTGCACATGAAAGTTTATAGCAGCTATAATCGTAATTATCAAATACCAGAAACAGCCTAAATATCCTTGAACAAACTGGATAAACAAATTTGGTACACCCATATGGTGGAATGTTGCTCAGCAATAAAGAGGAGGGAAGTGAACTCTGACCATCACTGCCTCTGTGGGCTTACTGTGGGGAGCATGATCCAAGGGAACCACAACAATTGAGGAAGCTGGTTATTGGTGGTCTGAAGTCTGAAACTACAGATGGTAGTTAAAGAGAACATATTGAGAAATGGGCACACTCACAAGTTATTTGATAATGGTAAATGTTCCAAGGTCTTGTGACTTGTGTGTTGAAGACATAGATACAGCAACTTGGAGTAGATTTGGCAACTTTATGAATGATGAAGGAAACTTTGGAGGTGGCAAAAGTAGTTTTGGCCATGGTGGAAACTATCGGAAAAGGAGGCTATGGTGGTTGAGGTGGATTTGGAGGTAATGATGACAATTACGGTAGCAGTTCTGGGTATAGTAGAGAAGTGGTGGTGGCAGACTAGGATATGGAAACCAAGTTGGTGGATATGGTGGTAGTGAAGGAAGTCATATGGTTACAATGCCTCATTGTCATGTAACATGAAGGAGAAAATTTTGGTATTACTAACCACTGTGGTGGTTGGAACTATAATAATTTTGGAAATTACAGTGAACAACAGAAATCAAATTATAAACTCATGAAGTAGGCAGTTTTGATAAGAGCAGCTCTGGTAGTCCCTGTGTTGGTGGATGTGGATCTGGTGGAGACCGTGGTGGAATGTGGAAGAAGGTTTTTAAAACAGTATAAAAAGGCTATAGTTCTTAGTAAGAGAGAGAATGAGGAGTTGTCAGAAAAGCTACAGGTTACTTTGAGACAATCATCACAAAAGCATTAGAATAACTGCAAAAACCTGCCACAGAAGAAATGATGATCCACTGTCAGAGTTATTGCAGCTTAAACAGGAAACCCTTCTTGTGATGTCATAGCCACAATTTGCAAAAAGTGTAGCTACTGGTTAATGCAATGTAGTTACTGGTTAATACAGTGTCAATCAGATGTACATTCCTGAGGTCTTTTAACTGTTGAATCATAGTCTTTTTCTTTTTTTTTTCCTTATATCAAATATACTTCTCTATATTGTGGTGTGGTACCAGGAATAAAAAATTAAGGAATATTAACTAAAAAAAAAAAAAAGAGGAATGAACCAATGATACATGCAACTACACAAATCTTTTCCCTTGACATTGATCTAACTTTCATTGTTTTATCTTATAACCATGAAATTTTATATAGTCTATATTCATTTTTTGAAACATTTGTTTTGCATATTTAAATTTTTTGAGAGACACAGAAGAATTTCCCAAAAATGTATTCATTTTAGGTATATAAACAAGTCCACCCAAGTCCTTACTTGAAGCCAATACATTTGTTTGCAACCCAGTGGATTACACACAATCACCTAAGAGACAGATTTAAGGTCAATTTGCAAATGAGTATTATCATATAGACACAGCCATTTACATTAAAAGGTGATAATTAGGAATTAAATTGAGCACTAGGAAAAAAGTACCAGACTAAGAGGAAAAAAGCATAGAGAAGATTATACTAAACTGTATCAAGAAAAAGATAAGCTAAATTTGCTTGTAGATTTGCATGGTAAAGCCAGAAAAAGTCTGGCAGACTTAAAATTTCTGTACAAACAGAAAAACTGAGCTAGCTCATTATATAAGCAGGTAGTTTTCTGCATAACCAAAATAGAGAAGACATTTTACTCTTATCTCCACTGCCATCTTCAGGTTTTCTTCCACTTCCCTTTTCATCTTCATCTTCTGAGTTTTCTACTTCTTCAATAACCATCCTTTTCCCTTTAGTTTGGGTCTTAGATGCAGGTTCAGAATTTTTCACATCTCTTTCGACTTCTGATAAGGTTTTCTGCAAATCACAATATTAATGACAAAATTTTCCTTTAATAAAAAACCACCATTCTTTCAGATAAGAAAAAGAAAATATTAAGAAATGAATAAAAACACAAGGCTTTTTATGTTTTTTTTCAAAACTACTTCATTGCTTCATCTGATTATAACTATATATACTGTAAAAAGCTTAGAGTCACAGTATAAAAAAGGAAGAAAAAAAATCACCTGAAATCCTGCCACTCAAGTAATACCACTGACATTTTTTATAATCTCCTCAGATGTTTCTAGGCATACAGACACAAAAATGTATAGTTCTGCACAAATAAAATCATGCTATATGTGCTTTTTAAATTTTTTTGTCTAGTAAAAATTACATACAATTTATTTATCTCCTGTTCATAGTTTCTAACAATCACAAAACCTTCTTATCCAGCATTTTGATGTCTGCTGTTTCAGTTAACTGAAGTTCCATTCAACTAGAGAGAGAGAAAGGAAGAAAGAGAGAAAGAGAGAGAGAGAGAGAGGACATTTGCATATATAGCATATTGCTGTACTGTCATATTTTATTCTTAATTATTGCTATTAGTCTCTTACTGTGTACATGTGCTTTTTTTAATGAATAACGTTGGACGTTCTAAAATGCTTTATGCCAGTGAAACCAAGAAAGCACATAGGCAGCCTTTCCACAAGGTTGATGAACAACAAAAAAAAAAAAAGCGGGGAACTTTACTGGAATTTAAAACTGGCCATTCAAAAAAGCAGATCAGGGACACTGGAGGTTGGATATAATAAAATAAGGAAGACATCCCCAGCAACATAGCCATGGCCACGACTGGGCCAGAAGCTCTAGACAGAGTGGTCCCTCCAAGAGCACAGTAGAGGGATAAAGGAATTAAAGTAACCTGCATTTTTAGGAGGTCTGTGGCATGTATGGATACAGAGCATTTAGAAATCAAGGACATTGCTCAGCAAACCTGAAAGACATGCTGCACTGGTGGTGGTTGGGCACCATTTCTCCCAGCACTGTGCAGAGGACAAAGGAAGGAACCATTCTGCAGCCAATGCAAAGGGGCTGGCAGCTGAAGGGGGCCAATTCCTGGCAAACCCAAGTTTGGCTCAAAATACAAGCCCAGTAAACATACACTGCATGACACAGAGTGTGCTTAAGTGACCAAGAGAAAATCAAATGTGGAGAGAGCCTTACCCAGGGGACAACTGGTCATGGAAACCCACCCAGCTCAACCTCTCCCCCTCCAATCCTGCTGCTTGTAGGACCAGCTGGGAGAGACATCTGGCTGGGAACTCAGAAAGGCAGGAGGTAGAAGAGATTGGAGACTGAACCAGAGTCCAGAAAATGTGGGGTCCAGAGGTGATGTAGGGTACTAAGAATTGGCTCCCCCACCACATGAGTGAAACCCAGGGAAGATCCCTGGGGTATAGTCTTTCAGTGTGGACCAGCAAGTACTGGGCCCTGGAGGTGCCCTGATTTAAAATCTTCAGACCAATTAGCATTCAGCAAAGAGTGTAGAGCCCACTTAAGCCTAAACCCTGCCACCAGGAATTCTAACTAAGGGATTACCCTCTCTCACTCCAGCAATCCAGAGGGTGGAGCATCACACTCCTGATGACTCCACCTAAAACTACTGAGAATCTTTTGAATCCAACAGAAAGAATTCTTTAACTTTTTATGGGGATCTTTATTATTATTATTATTATTATTATTATTCTGTTTAATTGTGACCTTAATGGTACATGAACATTTATATGTATTCATATTTTTTTCTCTCATTTCTAGCATTTTTGAAGCCAGTTATTTTTCATGCATTAGTTTTCTGTGAACTAGGATGTTTAATTAGTATATTTTGGTTTTGTTTCATAATCGTTTATTTTTAGTTTTTTAAAATTTTTACTTTATGTATATTTTTTATCCTACCTGTTTCCCTTGATCCTCTTTTCTTTCACTAACAGCCAATCTCTATTGTTCTTTCACTCTTCCTTTAATTTCTTTATTTCTTCTTTCTTCCTCCCTCATAATCAACACATCCTATATCATTTCTGTTCTCTTGCTGGCACCATTTGAAATTATAAACCCCATTTGCAAACTTGCTGGTTTTATTGTAGGCAATAACAGGTCATATCATCTCTGTTTATTGTGATAATTAACACTGTAGGAACTATTTGGTTAAATGCTATATATTGTTTGTATTGGCTGTTGTTATTATTGTCTCCCCCTAAACAGTGAGATACTGGAAACCTTCAGGGACACTATAAGTCCAGCGGGTAGAAACTCTGATGCCTCAGATCCATAGTGCTAAATGGGTAGACACACAAACAACATGAAAAAGCAAGTGAAAAAAATCACCCAAACCAAGAATCCATTAACACCACAGTGGAAGAAATGCCAGAAAAGGAGTTTACAATGTACACAGTTAAACTAATCTGCAAAGTAAAAGATGGAATAAGAAGTGAAATCAGAGAGAAAATACAAGAGAAAGATCACTTCAATAAAGAGGTGGAAAATCTATTTAAAAAAAAAAAACGGAGCTGGGGTTATGGCTCAACAGTAGAGCACTCGCCTTACAAGGCTCTTGGTTCCATCCTCAGCACCACATGAAAATAAATAAATAAATAAAGTTATTGTGTACAACTACGAAAAAATAAATGTAAAAAAAACAAGTAGAAATCCTCAAAATGAAAAAAACAATAAATCAAATTAAAAATTTAGCAGAGCGCTGGGGGTGTAGCTCAGTAGCAGAATGTTTAACTAGCATGCATGAAGCCCTGGGTGCAATCCCCAGCACTGCAAATATAAATACATAAATAGAAAGCACCACCAACAGGCCAGGCACAGTGGCACACACCTATAATCCCAGTGGCTTAGGAGGCTGAGACAGAGGATTGTGAGTTCAAAGCCAGCCTCAGCAATAGTGAGGCGCTTAGCAACTCAGTAAGACCCTATCTCTAAATAAAATACAAAAATAGGGCTGGAGATGTGGCTCAGTGGCTGAGTGCTCCTGAGTTCAATCCCCAGTACCAAAAAAGAAAAAAGAAAAAAGAAAGCACCACCAACAGACCAGACCACTTGGAAGAACCTCAGGCAATGAAGATAAAATACATAATCTTGAAAATAGAGTTGACCACAGAGAGAAGATGTTAAGAAACTATGAATAGAACTTTCAAGAACTGTTGATAATATGAAAAATCCAAATTTGAGATTTATTCAGATAGATAAAGGCACAGAGATAAAAACCAAAGGAATGCACAATCTTTTCAATGAAATAATATCAGAAAATTTCCCAAACCTAAAGAATGAAATAGAAAATCAAATATAGGATCCCACATGTACAAAATTACAACAGACCCAATGTACATTATAATGAAAATGCCTAACATACAGAATAAGGATAGAATTTTAAAGGCTGTGAGAGAAAAATATCAGATTAAATATAGGGGGAAACCAGATCCAATCTCACTCTTTTTATCTCTCGTGGTTTTAAATTTACATTTCAGTGATGACCGATGTTATTGGGCATCTTTTCGTGTGTTTATTTTTCATTTATGTGTCTCTTTTGGTTGGTGTCAGATCAAATATTTTGCTTGGGGCCAGGGATACAGCAGGGTGGTAGAGAGCTTGCCTAGCCAGCAAAAGGCCTTGGGTGAGATGCCCATCATTGGGAGGAGGAGGTTATTTTTAATTAGCTGCCTATTTTCTTATTACTGAGTTTTGAAAGTTCTTTCCATATTTTTGATACAAATCCTTTGTCGAATATATGATTTAAAAATATTTTCTCCCAGTATGTAAGTTGCTTATCTTTTTCTTCTTATTCTTCTCCCTCTTTCTCTTTTTTTTTTTTTTTTTGACACAAGAATTGAACCCAGGAGCATTCATCCACTGAGTCACATCCCCAGCCCTTTTTATTTTTTTATTTTGAGACAGGGTCTCACTAAGTTGCTTAGGTACTCACTAAGTTGCTAAAGCTGGCTTTGAACTTTTTTTTCGCTCTTCTAATAGTGCCTTTCTAAGAGCAGAAATTATTAATTTTGATGAAATCCAACTTATCAGTTTTTTCTTTTATGGATTGTGATTTTCATGTCACTTGAAGAATACTTGTCTGATCCAACATCATAAAGATTTTCTCCTATGTTTTCTTCTAGAACTTTTATTTTAGGTCTTACATTAAGGTAGATGGTCCATTTGAGTTAATTCCATGTGGTTAAGATAAAAATACATTTGGATAAGGACTTAAAGTTAATATGTAAACATGAAATCATGTTGGATAGTAATATCATAGGTGGTTTTTCTTTTTCAAATTTTTCTTTTATAATACTGTTAAATTAACATTTAATCACTATAACCATTATACAAAGGACATAGAGAGAGTGCAACAGGTTATCCAATAGGTGTGTATAGAAATTTAAGGACAATTTATTGTGTAAAGGCAATTCTCCACAATTTTATCCTATTTCTGGGCATACTGCGAACAGAAGCACTAAATCACCTTTGTTCCGGATTATATTTAAGGATGTTTGTACAGAGAGCAGGCTTGTAAAACAAAAATAGCATTTCCTTGAAAATGACAGGGCAAGTCTATTTACTCTGCAATATAATGAAGACAATATTTCTCTATGAAGCAAAGACAGGCAGTTTGTTTACAGCCCATCATAAAAAAAAAAAAAATGAGCTTTCCCCTATTTTCAGTTCCTCAATCTTCCCACACACCCACTGAAGTGCAGCATCCATCTGGGTCACTCCACATCATTCTTGTGGGGCTCATCCGCATGGTGTACCATGAGTAGACCTTTCTGTCTGATCCAGGATATCTGGTATCCTTTGCTGAGCTACCTTGTTAATTTACAAGTAGAGTAAAATCTCAGACCCTTCCCAGTTCCTAACACTTACCTCTACCGTTTAGGCCTTAATACAGATGCTGCATGATAAACTGAGATTACCCCAGAGAAAAGTACTGCCTGCATCTGCTAAGAGGTAGGCTTATACCTTTACACAATTTTTTCTTAAGAACCTGTTTTCAAGTTGGGCATGGTGATGCACTCTTGTAATCCCAGTGGCTCAGGAGGCTGAGAAAGGAGAACTGAAAGTTGGAGGCCATCCTCAGCAACTTAGCAAGGCCCTCAGCAACTTAGTGAACCTCTGTCTCAAAAATAAATAAATAAATAAATAAATGAAAGGATGGGGATATAGCTCAGTGGTAAAGTACCCCTGGGTTAAATCCTCAGTAGCAAAAAAAAAAAAAAAAGATGTTAACATTTTGGGATGTCTGGGATATCTCTTTTAAAGCTGGGACCTAATCCTCAACATAATTTATTCAGCAAAACTGATACCATTTTTTAATGCTTTTATTTTTTATTTATTTACTTTTATGTGGTATGAAGGATTGAAGCCAGTGCCTCACATGTCTAGGCAAGCCCACTACCACTGAGTTACAGCCCCAGCCCCTGATACCATTTTAAAATAAATTCAGAAATAGCATATTATAGAATTAGGTGAGAAATCACTTCCTGCACTTACTTTAGCCAAATCATTATCAGGCTCAACATCCAGTACTTTTCTCAAATCTTCTATAGCTTCCTGGAGCTTGTTTTGATGTTTATATGTAGTGGCACGGCGGAGAAGAGCTGAAAATTTACCAAAATAAAAGTCATATGTTTTAACATATCATATTGTAGTTATAACTGTTTGGCAAGTTGAAAAAAAAAACAGGTAGCACTGGACACTTTAAGACATAATTATGCAGAGCTTACATACACCCATTTTCATGTTGAACGCATTTAAAAAAAAAAAAAAGGTCCTGGCCGGCTCTTCCACAGGCTGAAAGACTCCATACCTTAGCATACCTTCAAAAGCAACACCCTATGCTGCAGTACTGGGAAGGTTTTCACTAAACAATGCTTTCCTTCTTATAAACACCATTAATATTTTTTTATCATTTTCTAAAAATTTTTAAATTCCCTGATTGAAATTTAGTATACTATTAAATGCTCAGAATATGGCACACTAGTAAAATCTATTTTAGACATCTCTAAAATGATTAGAGTTACTTAGCACAGGGAACTGAGAGTATCTGATGATTTAAGTCAGCTAGCTTCAGAAATTGAGTCCTTTGGGGGCTGGGGATGTGGCTCAAGTGTAGCATGCTCGCCTAGTATTCATGAGGCACTGGGTTCGATTCTCAGCATCACGTTAAAAAAATAAAAATAAAGATATTGCGTCCACCTTTAAAAAAAACTAAAAATAAATTTTAAAAAAAAAGAAAAAATTGAGCCCTTTTGTAGTCTGCATTAGATTTTTTTGGTAAGCTTCAATGGATAATTTTATAATTATTTACTGCAACAACGAATGCATTTCTAGTCTCATAATTATCCACTAACTACTGAGAGAACTTAGTGTAATAATTCAATATTTTGAAAAATATCAGGCTTAGTAATCTAAAAAGTGAGAAATTTATATCTGACATATTTTAATATGCCTCTTTTAAAAAATATAAATCTAAGAAGTTAGATTTTAGTCTTAGAATTAGCCATGAAAACCTAAAGAGATAAATTATTGTGCCATAAATTTAATCAAAATTGTAGCATTGTGCTTTAAGCATGCTTTAGCTACTGCCACTGCTATTCAGATTCAAATATCCAAGTTGGGGCTGGGGATGTGGCTCAAGCAGTAGTGCGGTAATGCGCTCGCCTGGCCTGTGTGCGGCCCGGGTTCGATCCTCAGCACCAAATACAAACAAAGGTGTTGTGTCCGCCGAAAACTAAAAAATAAATATTAAAAAATTTAAAAACAAAAATGGGAGTTCATAACCCACTTGAATCAAAATGTGAAATATGATATATCAAGAACTATGTAATGTTTTGAACAACCAACAATAAAAATTAAAAAAAAAAAAGAAAAAAAAATCCAGGTTGTAACAATTATCTTTTTTTGGTAACTTTTTCATTTTGAAAAAATTTGAAAGTTACAGAAAAGTTGCAAAGGTAGTACAGAGAGTCCCTGTGTATCTTCACTCAGATTCCCCTAATGGGAAAATCTTATTCAATCTTTTGGGATTATTAAATACTTCAAAACAAATAATCAGGGACTTAAATTCAAGTAAAAATTAAAAGTAACTCTACAGAGGTGATGACTCACATATGAAAATCTGAGTTTATCTGAAATATTTTTAATGTATATATTAAGTATCTACAAATGGTCTTTAACAGACCCAGCTATAAATTTAAAAGCATTCAGAGAATATTTACCCTTTATGTTTCCAGGTTCTAACTGCAAGACCTTTTCACAATCCTGAAAAGCACTAGTCCAGTTCTGCAATTTGATTTCTGCTTGAGCTCGATTGTTATAGGCAGCTATAGTGGGAAGCGCTGAGATACTCCTATAAGAGAAACAATTGTTGGTAACAAGTAGGCCTAAAGTAAACCTAAGAACATAAAAAAAAAAAAAAAAAAAAAAAACACTTCAGCTAAAGTTGTAGATTAAACAATTATAACCCATGCGTGGGCTGAACTATTTCTCAAAAATGTCTACATTGAAGTCCTAACCCCCATAGTACCTCAGAATATGAATATTCTTCGAGATAGGGACTTCAAGAAGATAATTAAGTGAGAATGAGATAAGTGATGTAGGCCCTATTCCAATAAATTGGTGCCCTTATGGAAGAAATCAGAACACACATACACCCCTGAACATACAGGAGAAGGCAGCCACCTGCAAGCCAAGGAAAGAGGCTGCAGAAGAAATCAATCCCACCAACACCTTGATCTCAGACTTCTTCAATGTTTATAGCTAAACTGTGGAGCCAACCTAGATGCCTTTCAATAGATGAATGGATAAAAAAAATGTGGCATATATACACAATGGAATATTACTCAGCAATAAAAGAGAATAAAATCATGGCATTTGCAGGTAAAGGGATGGAGTTAGAGAAGATAATGCTAAGTGAAGTTATCCAATCCCAAAAACCAAATGCCAAATGTTTTCTCTGATATAAGGAGGCTGATTCATAGTGGGATAGGGAGGGGAAGCTTGGGAGGAATAGATGTACTCTAGATAGAGCAGAGGAGTGGGAGAGGAAGGGAGGGGGCTTGGGGTTAGAAATGATGGTGGAATGTGATGGACATCATTATCCAAAGTACATGTATGAAGACACAAATTGGTGTGAATATACTTTGTATATAACCAGAGATAGGAAAAATTTGTGCTCTATATGTGTAATACGAATTATAATATATTCCACTGTCATATATACATTTAAAAAATTAATATTAAAAAACTGTGAGAGAACAAATTACTCATGTTTAAGCTACTCTCTGTGTGGTACTTTGGGATGGCAACCTTAGCAAACTGACCCAGCCTAAATCATCAAATATAATAAAATACAATTTAATATATAAAATCCACATTTAGACAAATGCTTAAAAATCTAATTAAAGCTTAAAGTAAACTCAGACTTTAGAGGTGACATAGGAATTTAAATACCCATAGGTCACCTTCAAAAGTAGGTCAGTTAACATTAAATATCAAATGCACTTTTTGAATTCTTGGAAACAATTTCATAGAACAAAACAAAATGAAGTAATCAATCACAATTGATAGTCTTTATTCAACTATTATCGTGTTAACAGAAACAAATCAGTTTGTAACTAAAATAGATTTAATTCTAAGGATGATCATAAAGTAATTTAATTGAGGAAATTTAATTGAAGGAATAGGAGAGTAGTCATGGGGTTGAAGAATACAAACATAAGAAAACAAACTTTGCTAGATTAAGGAAATCAGTGCAAAATGAAGTAGAAATGAAAAGGAAAAACTTAAAAATCTATCTGCTGTTGCTTCAAAAGTGGGTATAGAAGGCTGTGAAATAATGAATACCCAGATATGGGAAACATAGGGGTATCAGTACATTGAATTTACTAAATCCAGAAGAGAAATAGAATGTAAAAATGGAAACGTCATAAACAGGGTCAATTTAATAAGATAATTAAGGATGAAATTAGAGGCATTACATGGTAGGACAGACAGCAGACAAGGAAAATACACGTAAGGGTAAACAACAGGAAGGCCTGATACCGAGCATTCCCGACTGGCCAGGCATTGAGCACACTACACACACAGGTCATTGAACCCTCGTTACAATCCATAAAGGAGGTATTGCTACTCCTTCCAAATTGCAGATGAGAAAGCAGACAAAACAGAGTGGCTCAGTGGAGTTCCACGTCCACAGCTAGTAAATGGTAGAGGCAAGACTCGCACCTGTCTGCTCTTGCTACTGCGGGGTTATCCTGCCTTCATGACACTTGTCTTATGTCATCTTCAAGCTGCTCTGAAGCTGGCACTATTGTAACTGTCTCACACTGGGGAAACCAAGGCAAGACAGGCGATAAAGTCAGAGGTGGCAGCCTGATTTCCCTAACCATCATACCACACCACTTTAATTTTTTCACTATATGACCCCTTAAAGGAAGGTAAGGAAAATGTTGTTCCCCATATGGACAAGAGAATCTCCACTGATGGAAATAAACAAGAAAAAGGAAAACAGTGTCAGAACTGAACAAGGGAGGCTGCACTGAATGAACCACCCATCAAATATCCTTTTTGTCTTGTACCCATTTCAACAAAGACAAACTTCTTTAGAGACACAACATTGAAAAAAATTTCTCATTACAATTGGAAGGAAGATTGGACAGAGATTAATTTGAAGGTAGCTTTAATGATTCTGAGTACTGTTTGTAACAATTTAGAATCTTCATCAACTTTTAACGGAATATAAGAAATTCAAAAGCTCATATGCATATTTATTGAACTCTGCTATGAACCAGAAACTTTGCTGGGAAATAAGGATACAAAGGTGTTTAAAAAAAATTGGACAAGAGGCTCTGCTCGTACAAGCTGACAGTTCAGTTAGTATCAAATCACACACTGGGGCTGGGGTTGTAGCTCAGTGGTAGAGCACCTGCCTGGCATGTGTGAGGCACTGGGTTCGATCATCAGCACCACATAAAAATAAATAAATGAATAAAACAAAGGTATTGTTTCCATCTACAACTAAAAAAAAAAGTTTAAAAAAAATCATACACTGTTCCTTTAACAAGTATTACAAATGAGAGGTAAGATTGTTATAAAGGCCTATAAACTGGGGGATGGCATAGAGTAGGTAGAGTTTGGGAGTTCAGAGAAGATTTTTCAAAGAAGTAAGGCAAAGGCTAAGTCTTAAAGGATAAGTTGGAAGGTAATAGATAAGGAGAGGAGGAAAGGCCATTCTAAACAGAAGACTCAGAATGTGCAAAGCCCCTGTGGTCATAAATTCCAGGATTAGGTCCAGGCAGTCTGACTACAGAACACAAGTTCTTAACCTTTATGCTGAGTGGACCTTCTGCAAAGTTCCTTTCAGGTAGTTTCTACTCTCTCTCTATAAAATAGGAAAGCCAGATGATCTGTCAAAGGTGGGAATGGAGTGAGAGAAAAGTTTGAGGAAATATTGAAAAAACAAGACAAACAAAAGTAAATTTACGATAAGGCACAAGTACAATACCTTGAGCAATTCTGAAATAGAATTAGCTTATTTATGTAGTTTTAATAATTAAAACATTAGCATTTTTTAAAATGGTAAGTTTAAACCACAACCAACCTAGTATAATACATCACAGCCTCCTCATAATCGCCCGAGTTGAAAGCTTCATTTCCTTTTTCTTTTTCACGAATAGCAAGTAAACCCCTGTCCTTCTCAGTTAGACCTAGAAATAAATATTAAGTGCTATATGTGAAAGTATAATGTTTTAAAGTTTAAATCCATGAATACTTTTATGCAGTGCTGGGGATCAAATCCAGAGACTCACACATACCAGGTAAGTGCTCTACCACAGAACTACCCCTGGCCACCAAGAGTGCTTATTCTAAAAGGTTTCCTAAGCAGGATATTTTCCCTTTTTTAATTAGAAATTCAGCATTTTTGAGGATTTAAGGTGTTTTTTTTTTGTTTTTTTGTTTTTGTTTTTGTTTTTATGGTGCTGGGGATTGAACCCAGGGCCTTGTGCATGCAAGCAAGCACTCTACCAACTGGGCTATATCCCCAGCCCCTATTTTTATAATTGGTTACATTAAAAATCATCTATGGAGTTTAAATGAAAACTCTTATCTTTTTGTTTGGGGCAAATAAGAAAAATGTGAGAAATTTCTGGGAAAAAGAGGATAAAAAAAGGAATAAATATAATTGCAGAGGGCTGGGGTTGGGGCTCAGTGATAGAGCGCTTGCCTGGTGTGTTTGATCCTCAGCACCACATAAAAATAAATAAATAAAGGTATTGGGACCATCTGTAACTAAAAAAAAAAATTGCAGTAATAAAAATACATTTATATTTTGAAGTCTTACAACATTTATTTATTATAACTATTATTCATATAAAAGATAGAAATAAACTTGATAAAGAAAATCCACAAATTTTTAATGAAAATCTGTGTAGCACTCAAAGACAATATCTTCCAGGGGAACAGTTTTTATTATAATTTAAAAATTTAAAGACTACTAAATTAGTCTTATGTTTCCCCATTACCTGCTGTGTCTACTTTTCTTTCAATTTTAGACAAATGTGACTTGTTGTCAATTACAGTCTTTTCTTTGTAATCTTCATCGATTTTTGAGCATTCTTTTTCCACATCAAATCTTAAATGGGAAAAAAAACAAAACTGAGAAAATAACAATACAAGTAAGAAAATAAAATTGTTATTGATATTCTTTATTTGTATTACAGGCTAAATATCTCTTTGGATCAGAAGTGTTTCATATCTCAAATTTTTTTTTCAGATTTTGAAGTATTTGCATATACATAATGGAATTATTTTGGGATAGACCCCAAGAAAAAACACAAAATTTATTTATGTTTTATATATATACCTCATACACATAGCCTGAACATAATTTTTTTTTTTTTTTTTGGTACCAGGAACTGAACCTAGAGGCACATCCCTATTTTGAACCACATCCCTATTTTGTATTTTATTTAGAGAGAGGGTCTAACTGAGTTGTTTAGGGCCTTGCTAAATTGCTGAAGCTGCCTTTGAACTCGAGATCCTCCTGCACCCCGCTTAATACAATATTTTTAATAATTTTGTGCATGACACTCAGTATTACAATGTAGAATTTCCTATGTGAGTCATCATGTCAGTGCTAAAAAGTTCAGATTTGGGAGCTTTTCACATTAGGGATGCTCAACTTGTACTGTGTCTTTTTGATGCATATTAAAAAATGCATAATAGGTTTGTTTTTTAAGTCATTTACATTCCTTCTTAAGAAAAATGTTATTAAGTAAGGACTTAAATATTAATCAGATGAAATATGCTTGGAACCTTGTAATTAAAATTGTGAGTAATTTCTCTCCATTTAAAACGTTTGTACTTTTTTTTTTTGATTAGTATAAAGACAGCATTATTTATTTTTGGTTGATTTTATAAACAAAAGGATGTAGTCTTTTTTTTTTCCTATGAAAAATAAGATCAGAAGTGCTTAGACTAGATATTCTTAGTAGTCTATTAAAATAATTTGGTACCCTTGAGATATTTAGGTATATAATAATTATCTTAAAAGTTACAATATTGATTGGAAAAGAATTATTCAAAGATAAAATATAGAACATACTTATCCCATTCTGCATAATCTCTTGGAATTTTCTTTTTAGCTGGTCTATTTTTAGAATGTTTTTCCTAAAAGAAAAAAACTCATATTTTATGAGACGTATTTTATCTAAAATTAGCAGGTTTTAGTGTAAATATAGTGTGAAGTATTAGATTAAGATATGCAAATGGAAGGGATCAGAAAAATAGTACCCCTGAGGTTATGACAACCTTAGTATCCTAATACAATAATATACAGCAGACAAAAGAAAGGATTTAAAATTCTTAGTTAATCCTGGGAAAATCTATAGACATTAAAGCATACACACACACACAACTTGAAAACTTACATGTGATCATTAATTATTTTCTTATAATAAAAAGATACTAAACTCTGATGTGTTCTTGCAAAATCTGGGCATTGGAGAAACAAGAATCACTAGTTTGCTCTATTGTTTGGTTGCAATGACAGATACCCACTTTGGACTAATTCAATTTAAAAAGAATAAATTATTGGCATATATAAACAAACTTAAGAAAAGGTAGGGTACTTCCAGATAAAGGGATTCCTGGGCCCTTTCTCCAGAGTCCTCTCCTTCTCTCTCCTGTCTTTATCTCTGCTTCTTTCTGCCTGCTAATTTCATTTTCCTCTATAGAAATTTACATTCTCTATGTAGTAGGAAACTTAGCCACATCAGTTTGGAATTATAATCTTACAGGACTCCTCATCAGAGAAGAAAAAGAGAGACTCTTCCCTGTACCTACAATTAAGGAGGGAGGGATCCTCCCCCATAGGTTTTAAAGGGAGCATGGTCCTGCCCATACCTTCATTTTAGACTGACTTCTAGCCTCCAGAACAATGAAAGAATATATTTCTCTTGTTTTAAGCCATTTTGTGTTATTTTATTATAGCAGCCCAAGGAAACTAATACAGGTAGGACAACTTAATTTCAACACTGATTAGAAAGGGTATTTAAATTCACATGTGGCTCTGTGACATACCTTTGACAAAGAATCAATCCCTCTTGAGGAATTTTTTAAAAATAAACACAAATTGATTTAATTGTGGTAGTCATTACTGTGTATAAGTATCATATTAAATGTACAATATGCATTTTCCAAACATAACTCAATAAAGAAAATAATTTAATAAGTAAAAAGAATGGACATCAATAAGAGTCTCAAGACACAAACTAGATACATGGAATACCACATATTGAACAATATCATATTAATATATTATACAAAGAGGCAAAGCTCTGAAAGATTAGAACATGTACTCCTTCCACATGTTCCCAGAGCACCCAATAATTACCATCCTCATTCACATCATACTATCAGTGGGGTTCAAACTTTTTGGTCTCATGACACTTTCACACTTATGGTCATTTGGAGTTATGCAGATTTTTTAAACAATCACAAATTTCATTATGTAATCTAAAAATCACATTTTAATACCCCAGAGGTCATAAGTCTTTGGAATATGTTAAGTAAAACTTATAGGTGGGGTAAGGCTTTATCAGCTAAATGTTGAGATATACTAGCATAAGTTAGTATGAAACATAAGAAAAGGGTATGATTTAAATAAATCAGGATATGATGGAATTCTATGCTGCAATTAGAAACTATGTAGAAATTCTCTTTATTGATATTAACCATATGTTAATGAGTGAAAAAAAAGAATGTAGGCCAGGGCCTTATTTATGTAACAATTAATTATATATGATGTACAATATGACACATGTAATGTCATGCATGCATGGTAGGGCCTTATTTATTTAAAGAGCATATATACATAAAAAAAAATATATATATATATATATATATATATATATATATATATATAGAGAGAGAGAGAGAGAGAGAGAGAGAGAGAGAGAGAGAGATCTAAAATGATCCCTGAAAATGTTTAATAGGAGTCATCTCCCTGCAAAATAATATCAAGCAATTTTTACATTTCTTGCTGAAGCTAGGATGGGAAGGATGAGGAAAATTCCAATATATCAAGACAGAGAAAAGAACTCCGAGCAGAGGAGAAATGGAAATCCAATCCATATATTCAGAAGTATAAGAAATATACATCTTCTACTACAATTTTTTATTTATTTATTTACTTATTTATTTATTTATTTTTTTGAGAGAGAATTTTTAATATTTATTCTTTAGTTCTCGGCGGACACAACATCTTTGTTGGTATGTGGTGCTGAGGATCGAACCCGGGCCGCACGCATGCCAGGCGAGCGCGCTACCGCTTGAGCCACATCCCCAGCCCCGTACTACAATTTTTTAACCTCAAGCCCTCATTCTACGGACTAGTAGAAAACAATCTTAGATTTACCTTTTCCCAAAGTTAGTGAAATGCCAAGGCTCTGTGGACTTATGGGGGAATGTTTAACAAGAAGTGGTCCAGTTCACACAATTGGGTTGTTCATATGACATTAATTATCTGATAACATGGCCCCTTCCATTTTTATGGCTCTCTTTGAATCTCTGTGAATATTGAAGACATTCGAAACCCATCTATTTCCCATCCTGCTACATCCCTCCTCTGAGACAATGAGCCTAAAATTAACTGCTTGCTTGAATAGGGAGAAGAAAATGAAGGGAAAACAGTGAGCAAAAATATAGAAGATTGTTTAAAATATTATGCCAGCTATAATACTTTAAAAGTTGTTTGGTGAAGTCTTTGTATCACAGGTACAATTTAAACTCAGTTATAAAGTAGAATGTGGTTATCAGAGATTGGGAAAAGTGGGAAGAGGAAGAGATAGGGAAAGGGTGATTCATGGGTACTAAGTTACAGATAGGAGCAGCTCTGGTGTGTGGCTGCATACTCGGATGACTATAGATAAAAATAATCTGTATATTTTAAAAAGCTAGAGAAAGAGTTTTCTATAAGGAAATGGTAAGTGAGAAGAGATATTTTTACACCCATTTAAATATTACACAATATATACCTGCATCAAAACATTACATTACCCCATTAATATGTATAATTTTTATGTTTTTGTACCAATTAAAAATAAATTTATTTTTAAAAATAAAATTTAAAAAAAAACCTTATAGGTAGCCATTGACTTGGAATGAGCTCCTACACTAGCTCTAAGAAACCAAAAGAAAATGGAGTAATTTATGCTAAAGATCCAGATGAAACTAAGTTATATAACCTTTTGTCCTGTTTCCAAATTTAAATAAAAATACTCCCATAAAACATTATATAAAAATAAAAAATAATGAAAATAAATATGAATTAATTGATATAGATGGTGTCAGTTTTCATTGCCTGTGTAATTTGTAAGTATGGAGTAAAGTCCAGAAAGGTAAATTATCAGAGAGCATAATGATAAAGAGCTATGGATGTTTTTAAAATAAAATCAAGGTTTCAAAGACATAGCAAAAATGAGTTAACCTGGAATGAAAAGACTCGGATAGCCATTCTTTCAGAAACAACAAGGTCAGCTATATCCCAAGAGGCCCAGTTTCAACCTGAGCTTGGGTAGATGCAATCAGAACCCCCAAATGCTCTTTCTTTATGAAACCATGGGTTAAAAAGAAGAGATGTACATGACAAAGCAAGGACCAACCAAAGAGAAAGGGGGATAAAAGAAAAAACAGAGAAGCACTAAACAGGAATGACATCTACAAACTTGAAAGTACCTGCTTATTATTTTAAATTGCTAGTTAATTAAATGACACAAGATCATCCTCTGTACCTCAACTGGATAAATATAATTCTTCCCTGAAAATCTCACACACTGAATGGGACCTTATTAAGCTAGTAAAAACTGGTCACAGTAAAAGAGAAGACAGCAAAAGAAAAGAGGAAAGGCAGTAAATCCAAGATGCAAATCCTCAAGGGAGAATGCTACTTTGATTTCATCTTCAAGTAATGAGATATGGAAAACTGAAGGTAACAGACACACCAGCTGAAACAACTCCAGTTCTCCTGGAGGACATCACTCTCTGGCTACTCTGCTTGGACTGGATAGCTCCTTAAGCAACTACTGCCTCCACCTAACAGCCCCGCCCCACAACAAAAATGTCTACCTGGCCAACGTGAAGATAGCTGTTGGAACCACGAACTGGAGGCAAATGATCTTTCATTCCTGGAAATGTTTCGGTTTCATGAAGGCGCATTCTACTTTCTTCTCTTTTAATTTCTGACACCCAACTCTGATAAGGATGGAGAAAAAGAAGGTAAATATACAGTTTGAAATAATTAACCAAGCATTATAAAGAACTATACATCATAGTTTTTTTAGGACTTCTATTTTTAGATGACAATTTTATTATGCCATTCTATGTGGAATAGCTTTCTTTCTTTTCTTTTCTTTTTTTTTTTTTTTTTTTTTTTTTTTTGGCCTGTACCAGGATTGAATCCAGGGAGAATCAACCACTAGTCACATCCACAGCTCCTTTTTATTTTTTATTTTGAGACAAGGCCTTGCTAAGTTGCTGAGGCTGGCTTTTGAACTTGCAATCCTCCTGCCTCAGCCTTCCATACCCCTGGGATTACAAATGTATGGAACACCTTTTCTACTTTTTCTTTATAATTGTGGTAAATACACATAACATTAAATTTATCTTCTTAACCATTTTTAGTGTACTGTAGAGTCTTATTAAGAATATCACATAGTTGTTGTCTGTCTTACCTTATTTATCTTTCAAGATCCTATTATCATCCCTTCCAGCAAGCTTTCCCTGAACTTCCTGGTTGGTTTAAAAGTGCTCCTATTCTACTTATTAGCATAAAGATTACATGTCATATATTTACTGACAGTTTTTTTCTCCATACTATAAGCTCCCTGAGGGCAGAATCTTAGTCTTAACTTCATCTTTGTGATTCAGTGTCTGGCCCATATTAGGTTCTTAACAATATTTACTAAACTGAATTATCAAGGTGCCAGGAAAAAAATTGAAGAAGAGATTATCTGTGAAAGCCTATTATTTATTATTCATTTATACGCACACACACACACACACACACACACACACACACACCAAAGGTTCTTATATTTGTCAGACACTCATAAACACTGGGATTCAGCAATGAACTATGTTATCTGTCCAAACCATACAGGAGAACAGGAGAATGAGAAAGGGGCAAAGAGGAGAAATATGAGGAGAAAAAGAAAAGCAATTTAAAAAGAAGGGGAATTATGAAGGAGGAGGAGAGTAAGATGCAATGAGGAAAGTGGCCAAAAAAGCATGGGAGAAATTAGGAGAGAAGGTGACAACTCCAGAAGTGGTCAAGAGGAGAAAGGACACACTGGGGCAAAGGAAAATGGGGAGCTGTTTAATGGGCACAGGGTTTTAGGTTAGCAAGAGGAAAAATTCTGGAGAGTGGTCCCACAACAATGTATTTACTGGGCTACATTTAAAAATGGTTAAGATCGGCTGGGGATGTAGCTCAGAAGCAGTGTACTTGCTTAGCATGTATGAGGCCCTGGGTTCAATCCCCAGGACCATGACAATCAAAAAAAAAAAAAAAGCCAAGATGGTCAATTTCATGTTATATGCCCTGTACTAAAATAAAAAAAGAATAAAATCTCATAACTGGGGTGATATTGATGGAGCAAAAGTAGTGAAATAAAATATTAAAATTAACAATAACATAAGAAAAAATAATTAAGAATAAATTTAACAAAAATTTCAAGAATTCTACATGCAAGATTAAAAGATATTTCTGTAAAATATTAAAGACCTGGAATGGGGGTGTAGCTCAGTGGCAGAACAAGTGCTTAGCATTTTTAAGGCCCTGGGTTCAATCCCCAGCACCACAAAATAAATAAATAAAGACAAAAAGAAAAAAAAAGGAATGGAGAAATATGCAACGTTCATGGATCAGAAACCTCAATGGTTTTGTCAGTTCTTCCACAATTGATCCGCAGATTCAATACAATCTCAATCCAAACAGAAGAAAGTTATTTTATATAATCTGATAAGCAAAAGACCTAGACTAGCCAAAACAACTTAGAAAGAGGACCCAGCTGGAATTTCAAGACTTACTGTAAAAATACTACCATCAAGACAATGAAGTACTGAAATAAAGATGGACATTTAGAATAGTAAAATATAAGGAGTCAGAAATAAACCCACACAAGGTCAACTGACTTTTTAAAAAAATATTTTGTTTATTTAGTTGTACCTGGACACAATACCTTTATTTTTATTTTAATGTGGTGCTGAGGATCGAACCAGGGCCTTGCTCACACTAGATGAGTGCTCTACCACTGAGCCACAATTCCAACCCTCAACTGACTTTTGGTACCAACGAGCCCCATGTGGAAAGGATAATATTTATTAAATGGTGCTTGAATATATATTTCAAATATATACTACCTGCCAAATGAAACAGACAGTAGACCTAAATATAAGAGTTTAAAACTCTGAACTTTCTAGGAAAAAATTCAGGGATCTTGGTATAAACAAAGATTCCTTAAATAGAACAAACTAAAAAATGATCTCACCAAAATTTAAAACGTTTGCTCTTCCAAATACACTATTTAAAAATAAAAATAAAAAGCTGGGCTGGGGCTGTGACTCAGTGGTAAAGTGCTTGCCAAGCATGCATGAGGCATGTTGCTGGGATTACAGGTGTGCGCTATCATATCTGGCTCCAATTTTTTTAACGGGCAAAGAATTTAAAGATATTTCAAATAAGAAAATAGATGGATGGAAAATAACTAATGAAAAGACAATATCATTGGTCATTAGAGATATGCAAATTAAAATCACAATGAGACACCATTAAATACCTAATAGAAAGGTTAACACTGACAAAACTGACAATATTAAATAATGTTGATCCAGGATGTAAAGTAACTGGAAATTTTAAACATTGTTGACAGGACTGCACAATGATTCAGCTACTTTGGAAAATATTTTGACAGTATCTTCATCAACAGGTTAAGTGGATAAACAAACTGTGGGATGTCCATAAAAATCAATATTACTCAAAATGCACTTGCAACAACATAGATGAATCTCAGAAGCATTATGTTAAGTGAAAGAAGACAGACACAAAAGACAACATACTGTGTGATTACCCTTATCTAAAAGTCTAGAAAAAGCAAAATATGCTGACGGCAATTCAGTGATATCAGAGGCCAGGGTATGGAGTCTGCAGATTGCAAAGGGGCAGAAGGAAATATTTTTGGAGTGATGGAAACTTTCTGTATCATATACATTGATAAGAACTCAGAGAAATGTACACTATATAGGTGGTAATTTTTTTTCCTCTTTGGCAGTTCTGGGGATGGAACCTAGGGCCTTGTGCTACTAGCAAGGCTCTACCATCGAGTTACATCCCCTGTCCAAAAGTTGGTAATTGAATAAAATTATACTCAATAAAACTGATTAAAATAAATCAGCAAAGATGCAAACTGGCCATTAATAAAAGAAAATTCAAATAACAGGTGAAAAATTCCATCTTACTATTAATCAAGAAGTGAACTCCCCCAGGTTGGGAATATAGCTCAGTTGGTAGTTGGTAGAGTGCTTGCCTCTCATGCACAATGCCCTGAATTCAATCCCAACACTTCCCCCCAAAAGTAAAAAAAAAAAGTAAACTCCTATAATTTTTCAATCATGAAACTGATTAAAAATCATTACAATATCCAGTGGAAAATACCTGAAAATGGGCATTCTTATAGTACACTGCTGGTGGAACAGTATGAAAGTAAAACTTTTCTGAGAACATAGAAATTTAATTCAAAAGCCTTAAAAATCTTCAAATCTTTTGCATAAGCAATTTGAATTGTAACAATTTACAATTTCATCAGGAAGGTTCAAAAACACCATAAACAAACATGTGTACATGGTACTATCTAGAGAAACTGATTAAATTATGATTCTTTTATAGTATAGAATATTACTCAGCCATTTAAATTGCATTTGTATACATACAAAAAAAGTATTTTCTGGTTTTAAGAAGTAAACAATACTTTCTACATAATTACCATTAAAAGACCTTTACTGACAAACAATAAGCCTAGGACTTCAGATAAGTATGTCTGACATATAGACAATGCCAACCACAATATTTACCAAACACTGGTGTTATTCTATACCTTTATATCACCATCAATTTTTTCCCATTCTTCTTCTGTAAAACTGGATGCTGTTGCTGCAGGCTTATCTTTCCTCAAAGCTCTGCTTTTAGGAGCCAAGCCTTTAAGGCGCTTTTCACAAAATTCTGTAAGTTCAGGATAATATCCTTCCTCACCAGACCTTTAAAAATATTTATAATTTTAGAGTTAGTCTTTATTTAAAGATTCTCTAGACAAGTGGTTTTCAAACTGGGTTCTGTGGAGCCCACATGTTCTGCAGAGATCTCAGGAGCTGCACAAGGCTGAAGACTGGTCTGCTATCTCAACCAGTAAAAACTCCCATTTTTATTTGTTGATCTTCAGAGTGACTTAGAGAGGAAAAAAGGAACTCTAAAGAAACCCAATTCCATCACACACTTTGTAAGCTGAATAAATAACATTTTCTTCCCTAATTTAACACACATGTTCATTTTGTATAGGAAGCAATTTTAAACATACATGTAAATTCAATACTAGAGACAAGCAGAGAAAGAATGTGGGCTATTCACAGAATTTCTTAGAACTAACATTACAATTGTAGCTTTCAAATTCCCTCATCTCATAAGTTTCTTATTGTCTTATTTGCTCAAATATTTATATTTATATTTAGGCAAATATGACAATATTCTACCTAGAAAAAACAAAAGGGAAAACAATATGATTTTTCATCTTTTTTACTTAAAAAAATGATAAGGTTATTACATCAACTCTGACAGGGAGGACAGGAAGCTAAAGGTGAAGAAGGAGGAAAAGGAACAAACAGTGAAGGACGAGAGTCAGAGGCAAGAAATACAAGAACCACTGTAGAGCCATAAGAATACTACTGACTCCTGAACAGGAGGTTTCATGCTCCACAGGTACCTTCTGCAACAGAGCTCTGCTCGCCAAATGAAAACACCTCAAGAAATTCAAAATAGGTGTCCCAGGTTCGTACTCCACAGGGCAGTGTTTCTAGAAGTGGGTTCCTTGACCACTGCCTTACAATCAATCCACTCACTTATTTCTGTGTTCCACCCCTGATTTCCTAAAGCAAAATTTTTGGGAACAAGACCCTCAAACTTATAATTTTTAACAACCACATGTATGTATATTAAAATTTGATAAATCATCTATTCTAGGAAGACCATAACTCTGTTTTCTGATCTCACCTTTGGACCTCCCCACCATCCTCAGCTTACAGTGAGTCACCTTCCTTTGCTGTCAGAGAACAGAAGTGGAAAGTACCAAGTGTCAGCGGCGGCTGGTGAGACAACTTAACTCCTAATGGCTACTCTCACAACTGCCTTACCTTTCCCTAGTAGATGTGGAGGAAGCAAGAAAAATGCCCCCTTGGATACTAATTAGCCTAAGTCTCATGCTATAAGTAGACCTCACCGGAACCCTCCAAACTAACCAAAGGGTCAAAATCACTATTTTGGAAACCACCATAGGCAAAAACAATCATCTCAATATTTGAAAACTTTCCTCAATATTTTTATTGTTGCTTTGACTTTTAGAAGGCCACAACATAGTTAAAACTGGCATAATAAAGCATGATATGGTTTTTAAATGCTTACCTGAGCACACAAAGAATTTTTTCCAGGTATTTAACATCTGAACATTTTTCAATATATTTGAAATCCAAATGTTCAATGGGAATTTTAAATGTTTTCGTTGTTCCAAAGCCCCACAATGACGGATAATCTTTGGCAGTCATGGCTAAAATATAGCATAGGAAAACAAATGTGAACCTAACATATGTAATAATGCTCAATTTGGATAGTAGTAACCATCTGGACACTCCGAGAGAAAAGGGCACTGGGCCACTGAGCCACATCCCTGCCCTATTTTGTGTTTTAATTTATTTAGAGACAGGGTCTCACAGAGTTGCTTAGCCCCTCACTTTTGCTGAGGCTGGCTTTGAACTTTCGATCCTCCTGCCTCTGTCTCCTGAGCTGCTGGGATTATAGGCATTCACCACCAAAGCCAGTAGAGGTGGAATGTTTTTTCCAAAGAGGAAGGTTACTCATTTTGAATTCTCTCTTCTTATAACAATAGCTAATATTTACAGAGCCAGATTACTATGTGCCATACATGGATTCTCTCATTTTGTCTTAAGTAAAGCTAGGACACAATGACAAAGCAGATGTTGGTGCTCAAAGTAAATACTGTTTGTTAACATCCCAATCATCGTTTGTGACTCATAAATAATATCCTTTCTGTAGTTTCTTTTCCTTTCCATTCCTTTCCTCTACATTCTCCACCACTACCACCCACTCCTGTCAATAAACAGCTCCCAGCATTGTGATCTAAAATACTCTTTACATTACTCTTACAGAACATTGCACATAGTTTAATTATGTTTCTTTATCTTCTCGCCCAAATTGTAAGGGAGCTTACCCATCCTCATAGCTTTAGGACTAATACAAGTAGTGCTGTATACACCTTAAGAAAGACTTTCTGAATTGAATTGGAAATAAGGAGTTCTTGGACACTTTCACTGATAATAGTGCTGCTATTATAGTGTTGCTAAAATAGCAACAAGTATTTAGTTCCTTTTTATATACTTTTATTTCATTTTTATGTGGTGTTGAGGATGGAAACCAGAGCCTCACACATACCAGGCAAGCACTCTACCAACTGATCTACAATCCCAGCCCAAATACTTAGTTCTTAATGTGTTGGGCAACATGCTAAGTATATGGACATGTTCTACATATATTACCTTATTTAGTCCTTCAACTACTATGTCAGGTAGGTTTGAAGTAAAGAGCAATAATAACAGTTAACATTTATGGGGTTAAATTACCATGTACCCTAGATTATCTTAATCTTCGAAATTACTCTTATGATGGATGATAATAACTACTCCCAGAGCTGGGGATGTGACAGCTCAATGGTTGTGTTTGCCCAGCCTGTGTGAAGGCCCAGATTCAATCCCCAAAACTACCAAGAATAAATAATAATAATAATTGCTCCCCTTTTACAGATAAACAAGTTGACAAGTGAACTGAGGATATGAATCTGAGTAGGTTAACTACTGAGCCCACATACCATCCTATTAGTGCTTTTCAAATTGCAGGTGTCAACTCATGAAATTAATGAGTAATAATCAGTATTGATACATGAGATAGAATTGAATTTTTAAAAGTACTACCTGGACTACAACATTTAAGTATTGTTTTATAAAAATTTTTATTTCATATCTATGAAATGAAAATTATGTGCACATATAAATGCATATGGTTGCAAAGCAAAATATATTAGAGGTCACTTTTTTAAAAAACCACTGCACTAAAACCTACTGAGTGACCATTTTAAAAACAAGTAGTTTTAATTTATATAAGTATTTCTTTCAGTGTGACTTCCCTCTGGGTCTTACATGCTTTTTCAATTTTTTTCTATAGGATACATGTTCTCAAGATTACTAAATGTTCTCAAGTTCTGAAAAGCATGATACTTTATTTGCTCTTAAGAACTTGCACATTTTTGCAGTCTTTGTCTTCGATTAGGAAAATCTTTGGTCCTAGCTGGATTCAATTTCTTCTTCGTCGTTATGACCCACATCCACTTTCCACATTTCCTCATGAGTTTATGTGTAATACCTCCAGCTCAAACAACTATGGATTGGTGGTAACCCTAGCAACGCGAAAACCTGGGCATCTTCCACCGAGGCACAGTCTTTTCAGCCTTCACCAGGCTGAGCGCCCCCTGCAGCCGGCGACCAAAAGTAAACGGCATCCTCCAGCCATGACAACGGTTTCTATGTACTCGCCACAGGAGGCACAGCCGGATTAGGGGCTGGTCCTGGAGCTCTACAACCTGCAAACCCTCTGAAGTTGCCGTCTAGCCCCTGGCTTTGACCATCAGGGTTGAAGTGCCTGGCCAACTCCAGGAACTCCCGACCTGAGATCCCGACCCAACATCCCTCATCACGCTTGGTGACCTGGAAAGCTCGGGTTTGTTTCCCCCTACCAGGAAGGACGTTCATCTCTCCTCACGCTCCTTACTCCAGTGCGAGGGGGAATTTCATTCTCTGCCGCTCCCGGAGGAAGGGCTGTAATAAGATGTACGTTATTCCTGATGGGCAGGTACTCACCAGCATTCAACCGGGTTTCAGATCCAGCACTTTGCGGCGGACACTGCAGCCACGCCAAGCCAGAGATACAAAAGGGGCGTGTAGCTGGCGCCCGGACCCAACGGCGAGAGGCGAGGGGCGGGCGGTCGGCAGGACCTCTGCAGTATGATTGGCTGCCCTGCACCTGCCATCCAGACGATTGGCCTTACAGCTCCCAGCTTCATACCCCTCATGGGGAAAAGGACCATTAGAGCTCAAGTTGAAATGTGAAGTTACTTCCCCACCTCCTTTGAGTTAAAACGCTGTTACCGCTGTTATCCTGGACTACTATACTCCTACGTTAAATCGGTATCTACTACAAATAAAAGTAGCTGATTGTGGGACATGCTTTGAAGTTGAGTAATAGAACATATTGATGGATTGGATAGTAAAGACCTCAGTAAGGGAAATTAAAACGTAACTAAAAATTTAGAGTCTGCATTGCAACCTATTATATCCTCTCTTTTAAAGAATAAATGAAAGACTAGATTCCCTTTTCATGCATTTCACATTTTCTGAGTGCCGGCTGAGTCGGGCACTGAGTGCTGGTATACAAAGGTTAATAAGACTTAATATGATTCATATTAATAAAACAATAGAAATCGCGTGGAGAAATGTGTTAAAAAATAAAAATCAGACTAGTTAAAATGGCTGGAAAATGTATAATGTGTAGCATATTACAGAAATTAAAAAATCTTTTTCCTTTTGCACTTAAAGACATAGCAGAGACTGTTAGTGGTAAAAATCCTAATACTAAATCTTTGATTTTTTTAATTGTTTCCATTAGTAGTGCTGGAGAATCTTAAATTTGCATGTTTATAGACATAGCTTCCAACTTTACAATAATTTGCAGGCTGATTTATTAAATTATTTGTCATGAACACATCACATGTTCCAGGTCCTGTGAAGTCATTTCATACCTCACTCCAGCCAGCAAAATCATTCCACAATTATGCCCTAAAATCAGCACAGTGGTACACACTTGTAATCCCAGACTTTGGAGGCAGGAGGATTGCAAGTTCAAAGTCAGCCTCAGCAACTTACAGAGACCCTGTCTCAAAAAATAAAAAGAAGCAGGGATGTAGCTTAGTGGTTAAGTGCCCCTGGGTTCAATCTCTGGTACCAAAACCAAAAAACAAATGAAACAAAAAATTATGTCCTAAGTCTTACTCAGCCCACTGCAACTTCACATCATTGTATTTCCAGCAGAGGAAAAAAAAATTCCTTTTAAGATTTGAGGAATGGTTTTAATTCACATGCCTTCTAATTTTCTTTTCATTCATATTTAATGTTTTCTTCTGGTTATAATTATGTACAGATGCATGCTGAGTAAGCAAGCAACTTAAAGGAAATGGACTAGGTAAGAAAATGAAAATTACCATTACAATCTTTAGAGATTAAAATATTATATCCAAGAAACAAGGAGACAGATATGCCTGATATAGCCAGCCAACAGGGTAGTATGAGTATTTGTACCCAAAGCCTTACACAAATTCCCTTACTGAGGTCTTTACTATCCAATCCATCAATATGTTCTATTACTCAACTTCAAAGCATGTCCCACAATCAGCTACTTCTCACTCCCCACAGCTAACACCCTAGCCCAGTTTTCTTCGATGCCAAATGTCCTAATGTAGTCCATTCTCACAACAGCATGTATAATTTTTAAAAATATTTTTTTATTTGTAGTTGAACACAATATCTTTGTTTTATTTTTATGTGGTGCAAGGCGAGTGCTCACCTCTGAGCTACAACCCCAGCCCAAGCATGTATAATTTTTTAAGTCTCGTGTCACTCTTCTGCTTGCTGTCCGAGCGGATTCCTATCACAACGCCCTAAATGAACTGGCCTCTGCCCACCTCCACAACCTCATTTTTTTTTTAAAAGACACATTTATTCAGTATCATGATCAGACTAACATTTAGCAATCAACAGCATTGGTGGGGGAAAAAAGTCTACATTAAAATCTTTGATGGAATACTTTACACTTTCCACAGAACAGAAACTAAGATGACCTGTTATACAATTTATCACAAATACAGTCCTCAAGTTTTTTTGTCTACATATGAGTACTGTCTAAATCATTTCTTCTTTGTTGCAGCTAGGCCCTGCTACCACTGTGCTTAGATAAGTTCACAAATCTGTATCTGTAGCTGTCACTTCTCTGGCTCTCCTGTCCTGCTGTTTCCTGGCAGTAGTAAAACCTTCTACCACTGTCATAGCTCCTGCTATTGCTGGAACCACCATAGCCACCTTGGCTTTGTGATTTAGCAAACTATTGGCCTCTAACACCAAGGATTCCAGAGATTCTGCCTCCAAAGTTCCCACCCTTGATGGGTCCAAAATTCGATAACTCATTGTTGTAATTGTCAAAATAAATAAACGAGCTTCCACCACCTCCAAAATTGGTTCCATCATTACCAAATCCATTGTTGCCATCCCCACTGCCACTCAAGTTTTCTCCAAGACCAAAACTGTCATTTCTACACCTCTACAACCACCAAAGTTTCAAGACTTGGACTTCTTTGGCTAAATTAAACACTAGCCATCTCTTGCTTTGACAGGGCTTTCATCACTTCAGTTGTGGCCATTCACAGTATGGTATTTCTGAATGACAATCTTATCCACAGTAATGGTCATCCAAAGTTACAAAAGCAAAGGCCCTCGTCTTTTCACTGCCTCAGTCAGTCGTGATTTCAATAACTTCAATTTTCTCAAACTGTTCATAATAATCTCATGTGATGTTCTTCAGGGACTTCTTTAATGCCACCAATAAAGGTCTTTTTCACAGTTAAGTATGCCCATGGTCTTTGAAAATCTTCTCTTGGGACAGCTCTTTGGTTCCACATCTCTTTCATGTACCTTGTGTGGTCTTGCATTCATGGCTGTGTCCACTTCCTCCACAGTGGCATAAGTGACAAACCCAAAGCTCCTGGAGCACTTGATGTTTGGGTCTCTCATTACCACACAGTCCATGAGTGTTCCCAATTACTCAAAATAGCATCTCAGACTCTCATCAGTTGTTTCAAAGCTCAGCCCTTTGATGAACAGCTTCTGCAGATGTTCAGGTGCTCTGGGGACTCTGATTTAGAAATGATGGTAGTAGAAGACTCTAGCAATGCTTTCTTGGTGGCATCCAGTGGCAAAAATGCAACCTCACCTTTTTCCACTAACTCACTGTTAATGAAGTATAAGTCACATGTGCTTCATTTTGAAGTGGGAAAAAAGCAAGTTCACAGTTTGCCCCATAGCTTTTACACTGGCTCTTTCCCCTATTCCAGTACTGCTCTTTCTAATCTCTTAGTCTTCGACTCAAGTTAACTATTCCACCTTGACTAATTTTCTATACAGAACTTATTTCAGAAGGGTAGGCATGCATATGACCCTGTATACGTGAAGAAGCAACTTGTTTTTACATATTCTCAGCTATTCCTTTATGTCTATTCATTTCTGATTTTACCTACTAGTTTTGAATTTTTTATATCTTTATAGAAGGAGACTAGTTTAATCTGTACCAAATAATGCTAGAGAGTTTACCAACAGTTCACAACATATAATTATAGTTTCCAAGGAACTTCTTTCATCAGAATTTTACAGGACTTTAGAAACTTCCATTTCTAACAAGCGTGTAATTAAAAGTGTGATTTGGGGAAGCAATTTTAATTTTTCATTTTGTGTCTGATCACACAATACAATAAAATTAAATTAAGTCATTTAATTAAACAAGAGTCTTTACACAAATTACTGATACCTAAACACAATTTGACTTGGAAAATGAAATAAAATGGAATCATATGTATATAGTTGTATTCATAAGATAAATGTGCTAAATAAAAAGCTGTATAATAACGAGAAACATTCAAGGGTCAAATCCAGGTACAAAGAAAGACACTCCTCTGAATTCCCGTGTTTCATCGAGCATCAAAAACCACCACTGTGTGAAAGTAAGTTAAGGATACTTAAAAGTTATATAAGATTCAGGCTTCTAAGAAAAATCACTTTTTCTTTGCAATAAGCTTATTTGTTGTTTAATGTAAAATATACCAAAAATAAAACGGAATTTAGTAATTACTATGACAACAGAAAATTATCTAAATTTTTTCTTCAATTTTTATGAGTACTTTTTCCATGTAAAAGACTAATACATCAAAAAATACTAAAGCAACGTTAAAGGTGATAACATTGATTTTTTAAGAATTGGTTCATTATTACAGTAACAGTTCTCTCTCAGTATTTGGGCTAATTTGTATGTTCCACTTTTTCCATACAATATTTCTATTTATCCTTGTATAATTTAGTTTGCCCATAAACTCAAGCTCAAGAATGAGAACTTCTATAAACACTAGAATCCCTGAAAAATACTTATGAGAACCAAAATCAACTGTATTTGAATACTATGAATCTATACAATGGTATAAAAAAAATATTACTTGTGTTTGTTTTCAAAGTAATCCAAAAGTTATTACTATGTTAACAAAACTTAGTATGTACCAACCCCAACATTACTAATTTCCTCCTCATATTTATAAACCATAGTTAAAAGGATACATCTTTTAGTTCTTTTCTTGTACATTATTCTGTATCCACATTCTCTGCATCTGATTGGATCCCTGGATTTTATTTCATTTTCTGTGTGACATTCTAGAAAAGAAAACACACTTAATCAATGCCCAAAAGGAAAACATTACAAACAAGAAAATGATTTTAACTCTATTTTTTATCCAAGGCAACCCAAAGCACTAAGATATACTGAAACTGAAGAGTAGGCTGCTATTACTAAATATAGTAAGTAGGTAAGAAGAGTTGTAGGCAATGCACTTTTTCCAGGTGAGAACATGAAGTCTTAACAGGAGGTTTGGTTTTTTTTTTTCTCCTTCTTTTTCTCCCATCCCCCACCAAGATAATAGGATTGCTAAAAAGTGTTCTACTTTATAACTTTAAAGACCAGTAATCCATTTAAGGAAATAATAAATGCAATAATTTCAAGGAAAAAAATAAGGAAAATACTCTTACTTTACCTAACCGCTACTCTTACCTCCACAGATATAGATCATTGGCTGCTGCTTTGGGGGTTGAACGTCCTTCTGAGTGTCCATTCCTACCTGAAATCACAAACTCAAATATTAAATATCTCAAAGGAGCTTCTCAAAAAACCAACCAATCCCCATTTTCCCCTGAAGCTAAAAAGATGATGTCAATTCCTAATCTGTGCTTCTTTCCTAAATACTACAGATTAGGTCTAAAGGATGAAACAAAGTATTGAACCTCACCCAAAACTCACACGTTAATAAACACTTTATGCATGTTATTTCATTATAATTCTCACAATAATCCTAGTATGTATCACTCTTGTTTTAGAGATGAAAAAGTTGCCGTTTAGAAAATTAATTTGCGCAGAGAAACAGTCTAACCGAAGGGGGAAAATAATAACTCCCAACAGCTAGCTAAAAGAAACTAGAGAGAAATGACGGCAGCATCGACTTTATTCTGCACCCCGCCCAAAACTGCTCCCACCCGAGATCTTTTTAGCATATAGACACCAAAAACTTTTGGGCCAAATACCTATCCCCTAAACCCCAAGAAACATACTTAACACACCACGCAGACTTTTCCCAGCGTCTCCAAACAGAACACCAAACGTCGCGGCGTCGCAGCCAATTTCCGGCGCCGGCCAATGACGCAAGAGGTGTCTCCGCCTCTTCCGCCTCATAGAGGCCTGGGAACACGCATTGCGCAAAGGCGGTAAAGCATATGCGATTTTACCTTAGATTGATTGAGATGTCTGTTTCGCTTATAGCTATTTTCGTCTTTGAGAGAAACAAAGCATTTTAATGGTTTTACAAGTCGAAGAGGTTTGTGTTTCCGACTAAGGAAGTTGGTAGGGAAGTAAAACTTCTAGAAGGGCAGAGGGATAGAAGAGAAAATGACAAATGCGGGTGGAACCCAACCTAGCCGTTATTCTAGTTTACGTGGAAAGAACTACCAGTATTTTTCACATATAAAAGCACTTTCTGTCAGATCAGGCGGAGCAGGCAGCGACCCAAGGAGGCAGATTTAAAAGGGCTGCTGAACAGGCTTTATTGAGATGTCACTCCCAGTCGGAACTCGATCAGACCCACAGAGGGGACAGGAGAAGGATCTGAGGAGAAAATGCGTGGAAGCTGGACCGGACTGGACTTTTAAGGGGCTTACAGCAGGAAGGGAAGGGCTTGGGACAGGAAAAGGTGTTTTTAGGGTCCCTTGCCCCCTTGGAGTTGGTCAGGGGAGTTGGCTGAACTCCAGGATTGGCCAGGGGGTCCTGCTGATTGACAGGCGTTAGTCAGGAGATCTGGCTGATTGACAGGCATTTCCGCAGGCATTCCGGAGTGGGCTGCTTTGTTCTAAGTTGCCACCAAGTCGCCATCACCGACCTAATACTTTTCAGTTATGTTTTTCAGATGTTTGAGACCTGTGCTCGGGCAGTGCTGCAGCAGCAGCTTCCCGTCCTTCGCCTGGTTTCCTTTTTTGGTTTGGGCTTTGTCCTAGGCCCCCTTTTTTAAAGCAAAGACCCAGTGAGGGCAGCTATTTCTCTCAGCCGTTGCTCTAATCTAAGAGATTAATCACGTTAATTTCCCTTTCTCCCTCCCGTGTATTCGTCCACAGAATAACAAAATTGTTAAAGTGGAGGTGCATTCTTTCAAAAATAAAAGTTCTCACTGAAAATTCTGTTTATACTTGTTAGTAGGGCAAAGAAAATGAAGTTATTCGAATTGAGAATATATATATATATATTTTGTACTGGAGATTGAACTCAGGGGCACTCGACCACTGAGCCACATCCCCAGCCCTTTTTTTTTTTTTTTTTTGTATTTTATTTAGAGACAGGGTCTCACTGAGTTGCTTAGTGCCTCGCCATTGCCGAGACTGGCTTTGACCTCCCTATCCTCCTGCCTCAGCCTCAGCCCGGCCACAAGTATCTTAATCAGTTGTTAAAAAACATTATAAAGTTAATCAAAGTAGTAGGCTTTTTTCCTCCTGACATACACCATGTTTTTATTATCTTATTAAGCAGGCTATGTTCCTTTCCAGTTCTCCATCCAGCATCTTAAGAAATTTGAGCTTCACTTTTTACTTCCAGGAGTTCAAACAGTGGTTGCATCTCCACAGAACAGCTTGAGAGATTTAACTTGATCTTTATAGTCTTCCTAGATGCTAATTTAAAATTTTCCAGGACTTGAAGCGTAGCTTAATGGTATAGTGCTTGCCTGGCATGTGTAAAGCCCTAGGTTCAAACCCCCAGCACTGCAATTAATAATAATATTAATAGGAGAAGTAGTAATAATACTAATATGTTAAAAATAGAAATTTTCAGAGGAAATTAATTTAAAATTAAAAACAGAAATTTCCAGAAAAGTATCAGTTTCCTGCTTTTTCCTTTACCCACAGACTAACAACAAATATTTTGACCATCAGCCCTGTTATGAAATACTTCTGTCAACCAAAGAGATAATCCAATACAAGGGGATATCTCTTCTCCACAAGAAATATTAAAGAAGACTGTTTTTATCATAAGAGAAGGATAAAGGAGTGATCCTGAAAGCGAAGATTTCACATTTGCAAGCTATCCTTGATTCTAACTCCAAGTATCAAGATGTCTATGAAACTAATCAATCTATAGCAACAGAATGGATCAATACAGGTAGAATATAAATGGATCTGGAGACCCTTCAAAATGGTATGACAATAACAAGGCATAGTAAGGAGACCCAGAATTTCCACAAGAGTTCATTTTGGTGCTAGTTCCCAATCGAAGGCCTTCTTTTCTAATAGCAGTAAGCAGTAATTTAGGATCTAAATTTAGCTTCATGGAAGCTACCCTATTATCTTTTGGTGGGGATGGGGATCTGGGTCTGGGATTGAAACCAGGACCTCACACATGCAAATGCTGTACCACTGAACCACACCCACAACCCTATAACCTATTAACAATGATGATGTTAGCTAACTTTTCTTGAGCCCTTATTACGTATCAGACATCTTTCTCCTAATGAGAGTAGTTGTCTTGCCATCCTGGACATGAGGGATTTTAACTCTTTTGAATATGGTTATAGAGATAACAAGATGCTATCCACTCCCCACCCCAGGTGAATTTCCCTCTTTCCTTTTCCTTGATCATAATTACTTATGAAATTGGCATTGCTTGAATGCCACGGTCAATGGGAAAATCTCCCATTGATTGGTCACAAAAAGAAGCATTAGATCTTGTGAAAAGTAGGTGTATTCGATGGAATGGTGCTCAAAAACAAGAAAGGGAAACAAAAGAGCAAAAGACGAGTGGGTAAAGAATATAAAAATTTAGTTAAGTGGCTACCTCTGGAAAAATTCCTGGAAAGGGATTTTTTTTCTTTTTTCTTTTTTTTTTGTGTGTGAGTGTGTGTGTGTGTGTGCAGGGAGTGATGAAAATTATTCTTTCTTAACTTACACAAAAGTTCCATGATATTTTATTTTTTACTTACAATTAAAGTATCTCTGGAAAATAAGTTAACTGGAGGAAGAAAAGAGTAATGTTTGAATGATATTTGAAGGTGATGTGGATTATATTTAACGATAGGCAAAATTCCCACCCTATTTGCATTGGGTGAGGATGAGTAGCAAACATTAAAAAAATAAGTAGACAACACCACATTTTAGAAGGTGACAAAATGCTTGGGAATATTCAGTAGAGAAGGAGGATGGCAAATGCCAAGCAAGGAAGGGTGAAATAGTTGTAACATTTGTTTGAAGAGCTAGGGAGCATACTACTCACTGTGTGTGGGAGTGCATGGGAGGCCTCAGACAGGTGCTCTTGAATGATGTGTACTCCATCAATTCCTTACCTGAATTCACACATGTACTTCATCTTAACCTCACACTAAATCCATCTTATTTTCCCCCATGCCTGTTCTCTAACACTCCCCTCACCCTAAGTCACAATCGGTGGATTCTGCCAGGTTCTTCTCCATTCCCACTGTGTCCCAGAGTGACACAGTAGCTTCCTTGAAGCCACCCCCACCTCTCTTCATTCTGTACTTCATGCTGCCACAATGGCTTTTCTAAAATGCTCTGCACTGCCTCGGAGATAAACTTCAGATTCTTAACATACACCCATAACTCTCCATGACTTGGCTCTACCCCTTTTCAAGAACTTTCTCTTGTGCTATCCTCTGGTATATCTTGTTTTTCAGCTATAACAAATTATTTACAGTTTTTCTAATGTGCCCAGCTCTCAATTTCCTGCTCTTGATCATTTTGAGTTTGGAATTTCATGTTGTGTACCTTTTATGCCACATGTCCATCAAAATCTATCTGACATGGTCATTAGAAGTTAGCATTGCACCCTCTTCTCCAGTAGCATCAGTAGGTCCCTCTTTCCTTTGTGCCACTGCTATTCTTCTATTATAGTACCGGTACCATACCATTAGCCCCTTAAACTAGTGACTGCTTTCCTTATCTTTTTTTTTTTTTCCACTCAGTACCTAGTCCATTAACTGGCAGGAAATTTGAGTTGAGTGAGTTTTATTTTGGATATGTTAAGGATGACCAAGGGGCATTCGGATAGAGGAAAGTCACCAAAGTAGAGTTGTGGAAGAGGCAGTTGGTAGCACCAGCAATAGTTGAGCTTCTAAATGAGACTCTGAGATGATCACCTAAGTGCTGAATTAGGGTAGGGTCTTGCCTAAGGAATGGGCCAAGGAAAAGAAGCCAAAACCAGACAAGGAGGAAGCTGCTAAGAGCAGTAGGACTGTGTCTGGCATCTAAGTGTCCAGTAAATATTTATTGAATGAAAATTAGTGTTTAAAAATACGTTTGGCATTGAAAGTATTTGGGTGTATGCCAAACCTAATAAGGGATGTCTGTAAATAATGTATCCATTTCACTGTTTTTTTTTCCAGTTTTCTAATTACAAAATCTATATACTTGTCTATTCATTGTAGAAACACGAAGAAAAATACAAACAGGACACTATTTTAAAAAAAAAGCATAATCTTATCCAAAGATACAGTGACCACATCATTCCTACCTTTAAGCTCTTACTCTGTGTCTCTATACTTTTCACCTAAGGGCGCTCATTCCATTTGTAACCTGCTTTTACACTTGAGCCCGGAACTCTTTTCCAGTGAATACCCTCCTGCATTATTTCTAATAGCACCGCAATGCAAAGCACAGAAGCCTTTGAAAATGATGCTTCCCCAAGAGAGCGTGCTAAAAGAGCCTCGACCTGCTTGGGTCTGGTAGGTGGGAGAGGGCCGGGCTTGCCGGCTGGCTGCGGGCGGGGCCGCGGCGGAGCCCGAGGAAGGGGCGGCGCGGGGCGGGGCGGGGCGGCGCGGGGCGGTTACTCAGGGCGGGCAGTTCAAACTGAAGGAGGGAAAGGCGGCGGCCCCACGCGAAGCCGGCGTGAGGGTTGCCATAGCCCGGCATCCCTGGGGGGCTAGCGAGGCTCCTCCCGGGCGCACCCGCGGCGGCCGCCCGGTTCCCAGCCCACCCATCCGCCCCGCGAGCTGCGGGGTCGGAGCGGCAGCTGGACGGGGTAGGGCACAGGTGTGTGTGCCCGCTAGGCGGCCTCTGGGCGGCGCGCGCCCCACTGGGGTCTCCGGGTGCGGAGACTAGCAAGGGTCAGGGCACCAGCTCTCCTCCCGCGCCCTCCGCTCCAGGTGACTTCCTCGCGGCCCCGTCTGCACCAGCCGGCCTCCGCGCTCTGGTGAGACCGTTACCCAACCACCAGCTGATCGCACCTGAGGGTAAAGGCAGCGCTGCAGCTCCAGCTGGTTTTGCAGAAACCTGGGTTTGAGAAGTTCAGTCATTGCCAAGAGTAACTGAAGAAAACACGAATATTAAGAGTACTGTTGTCTGAAGGGTTGAAGGAAATTCAAAATGATTTAGGCCTTTTCAAGCTTGATCTCTAATCCCTGTGGCATGTATTTTATGTATACTTCCAATTTTAGCATTCATTATGTTCTGCACGTTTCAATTAATTGTTCAAATTGAAGTTTCTAAGTGACATTACTTTGGCATGAGTTTTAATGAGAAAGATGAGAGATTTTCTTGTTTGGAAGCCTACCTAACTTTGACATCTAGGAGTTCAAGATTTACTGATGGTAAGATTTTCCACTTTAACAAATAAAGGAAATATACTTTTAACATAATTAAATATCCATGATTTAATAGGTGCTTTCTTTTTTTTTAGTTGGCACATTGTAATTACATACAGTAATAGGATTCATTATGCTGTATTTGTACATGCATATAACATAAATTGTAGGTGTTTTCTTTTTAAAAGCCTTTAGATATGTGTTCTGAGCTCTTTATCAGAAGCCTGGTTTATAAAAAAGAATATCCAAGAGACTAGTTTGTAAGTGATTTGTTGAGTCAGTACAATAAGCCAAGGGGCATTCTGTGATTTGGGGTGAATAATTTTAAGGTTAAGTTTTTAAGAACCACGTTTTGAGACCAGTGTTTTGGGGTAAATGAAAATGATGACAGCAGGGGGGAAAAAATGGTTTTGAAGGGGAAGGATTTCTGGGACTCCACTTTGTTTCCAACAATTTGCCTCTCAGTTTCCCATATTCTAGCATGGTGAGACACCTAGTGGCGAAGAAGCAGAATAAATTTGTTTTTAACTGTAGAAACTCCTTGACCATTTTTTTTTAATCAAAAATTGAGTGAAACTGTTTCTTAATAGAAGATTCGTGGGAAAAAGTAATCTGAAAACACATAATATCTTATTAATTTAATATTTGGAAGACAAAAATGTTTTAAAATACATTGCAATTTGTAGAAAGCAAAGTTTGATCATCTTGACTCCTAAGCATGTGCAGAACTTAACAGTGATCATGAGGAGACCTACATATGTAAGATTTATCAAGGAGTAGAGATCTCAAAAGTCAGCTACTTGGCCCAGTATAAATGATCAGTTTACCATAAAGAAATAATTTTGTGTTTAGTGTAGAAATGTGTTTATGTAACATGCTTGTTCACTATGTTTTGTTTTGTTTGAGACAGGGTCTTGATAAGGTGCTGAGGCTGGCTTTGAACTAGCTATCCTCCTGCCTCAGCCTCCCTAGTTGATGGGACTACAGGTGTGGGCCACCATCCCCAGCTCTTTTACTGATATATCTAACTAATTTAACATAGGCATTAATCAATTGCTATCTATTATATAATGTCAACTAAAATTTATTTCCTAATGGTCTTTTAATTGCAAAAAATCATGCATTTGAGTTGGAGAAAATTTTCTTAGTGTCCTTTGAAATATATGGAGATGTATAAAAAATAATAACTTTCTGGGGGCTGGGTGGTGGCTCAGCAGTACAGCGCTTGCCTAGCACATGCAAGGCCCTGGGTTTGATCCTCAGCACCATATTAAAATAAAGGTATTGTGTTCAACTACAACTAAAAAATAAAATATTAAAAAATAACTTTCCAAATTAGCTTCATTCCTTTGAGTTAACACTTAATTCAAGTTTCTATAAAGAAGGAATATGATAATACTGTTGAAAAGGTTAAGGAGTAAAATACTTCCTACTGTTGTTTCTTACTCATATACTTGCTAAGTAAATGTTTTCTTTAAATAACTGATTTGAATCCCTTATTTCATACTTCAAAAGTATTATAAAGGGTGGATTTTTGCCTATTATCTATGATTTTAAGCCTGCAATGGGACCTTATGTCTTAAAAAGTTAGAAACAGAGACATAAAGGCTGGGGTTGTAGCTCAGTGATAGAGCGCTTGCCTAGCACGTGTGAGGTACTGGGCTCAGACCTGCACACCACATAAAAATAAGTCAATTGTGTCCATCTATGACTAAAAATATTTTTGAAACATAAGTATAACATGTCAAGTTTGAAATGGCCCTGTACTGTGGTGCAGTGATTCATTTTGGTTATCTCAAGAAAAATATATTAGTAATCAATGAGCCAAAGTCTTTGTAATTCTGATCTTATAAATTTTGACCTTATAGTTATGAGTACTGAATTTTTCTGTTATATGTGTGATCAGCCTAATTACAGTTAGACTATCGGCAACACTCATTATTTGACACATTTCCCAAAGACATGTTTTAAAAGTAGCATATAGTGTTTTTAAAGTAGCTTTATTTACATCACAACACTTTTAAAGGAAATACCCACCTGAAAAATATAGCTAAGTATGAATAAGCTAAATATTAAAACTAAAATTATGTACTTTTATTCTATAATCATAAAATAATAAAATAAAAATGAGGCTACTAGAGCTTTTTTTTTTTAGTAGTTCAAGAAATAATGCATGGTGCTTGAACTATGGCTGGTAAAGTAATGTATGAATATTTATAATCTCAGGTTTTGGTATTATGACATCAAGAAGTTATTTTTAAGGGCTGGAGTTTTAGCTCACTGGCAGAGCACTTGCCTAGCATGTGTGAGGTACTGAGTTCGATCCTCAGCATCACATAAAAATAAATAAAGATTTTTGAGTCCATCTACAACTAAAAAGAAAAAAAATGTTTTTAAAAAAATTAAGATGTGGGCTGGGATTGTGGCTCAGTGGTAGAGTGCTCACCTTCGCATGTGTGAGACCCTGAGTTCAATCCTCAGCACCACATAAAAATAAACAAAATGTAGATATTTAAAAAAAATTAAGGTGTAAAAGAAGAAGTTGTTTAAGTAGAATACACATCAGTATATTGTGTAGATTTGATTTTCAAAGTAACTTTAACAAATTGTCACACAATTTTCTAATATTATCTGTACTCAAAACAATATATTTGGTGTAAGCTGCCTGGGTACTCATTTCAAAGGAAGAATAAATTTGTTTTCACTTTTTAGAAACAGAGAGCTTGAAGATGTCACAAAGGCACTCAGATCAAGCTAGCCCGGGAACTGGAAGTCAGATGGACTCTGCTACCATCAACTGCAAGTGCTCCAGCTTCAGACATTCTTGTTCCACATCTTCCTTTCAAGATAGTGACCATAACAAGTTGTCAAAATCTTTCTGCTTTAATAATGCAGATAAAGAAGTTTTGGGAAACAAAGAAAAAGACCTAACAGTAACCCATGAGCACCCTGAAACTTTAAACCTAGGCTTAACATATCCTTTAGAGTCTCCCACTCAAAGAAAGAAATGTGTCTTTCCTAGGAAGGAAATGGAGAAAACCCCAGAACTTTGTGAAACTCCTAAAGTCAGTGGGAAAAAATGTCTACTGCGGAGAAGATTGAATATGTCTTTCTCTCTTCTAAAGGGGGACTTTGAATCACGAAACAGTTCTTTAGAAAGTAGTATAAGCCAAGTTCTCAACTTAGAAAAAAAGATCCCAAGCAGTGCCACAAATTTTCCCAGGCAAAATGATTTTAGCCCATTAGTTACTAGCACATTAAAAACAGAAGAAGTGACATCCAGCAGTCAAAACTTGAGACTAAATTTTTCTCAACAGAAGACTTCCACAATTGATGATTCTAAAGATGATTGTGACCTATTTGAAGTTGAATGTATATCTCCAATTCAGGGCAATAATTCCAAAGATTCTATCACACATGACTTTAGTGATAGTAGTTTAAGTGTTAATGATGAAAATACGCATCCTGCACTTCTGGGCTCCTCTGGTAGTGGAACAACCTGTGGAACAGATGAGGACCTATTTGTGACTCCAGTAAGTAATCTTGTAGCGAATATCAAATTTAATGCAAGTCAAACACATTCTCCTTCAGCTGAAGTGAGACACAATGTTTCAACACCTGAAGACAGTGGTTTCAACTCACTTAGCTTGGAGAAGTCTGAAGATTCCCTCTCTGACCAGGAGAGTTCTTTTCAAGAACTATTCCAGAATCATAAGGGGACTCTCAAATTGGGGGACACCATAAGAAAGTCAAGGCGTCTTGGAAGGTCGAGAAGACTGTCCACTCTTAGGGAGCAAGGCTCACAGTCGGAGACAGAGGAGGAAAAGCAGATCACCCACTCCAACCCTGAAACAAGACTCTTGACCACTTCAAGCACCTCAGAGAGTGGGCTGGGCTGTGATAATAAGAGTGAAGATTTGACCATAAGCTTCGAGAATTTATCAAGAACCCCAGCCTTGCAATTAGTGCATGAGCTCTTCATGAAAAACAAAAGGAAAAGATTTCAGCAAAAGGATGCCCATGAATTCTTAGAAGAAAGGGATGGGGAAAAAATTGCCACCTTGCAATCTGTTCTTGCAGGACTGATTGGCAAAAAGATGGGTATAGAACAGCTGGACATCTTAACAGAATTAAAGTATAGAAATTTAAGGCATATTCTTGCTATGGTTTTAGATTCCTTGACTGCAGAGAGCCTGTACAGGTAAGAAAAGTTTATGAAATAAAATTTGCTTTTACTTTTTAAGTTTAAGAGTTTTTCTGAATTGAGTGTCCTGTTTTTTATGTGTTTGTTTCTGACTTTGATTGTCTTACACTGTATTGTTTAAGTAACCTTCCCAGTAGAGTTTGCTAGTATAGTTTCTTCTTCTAAAGCCTGCTTTAGAAGCAACAATATAGTTTTACTTTTCTGGATAGAATTTGTCACTCATTTAAAAAGAGAATTCCTAAAAGTTGAACTTTACATTTTCAAAATTGTAAGCTTTGTTCCACAGATTGTTTGATGAATTAAGAATTAATATCCTATTGTTGGATACAAATTGTATTTAAGTTCTAACATTTGGTAAGAAATATTAAGAATGTGGTTAGAAAAAAAAAAGAATGTGGTTAGTAAGAAATGACCACATACAACGGATACCATTTAATTATTTAAACCAAGCTCTAGAATCCAAGAATAATAGTTAGCTTTCAATTTGGGGTTTGGTCTTTCAGGGGCCAGGGGAATATGCATTGTTTCATTTTCATTGCTAACACAGCAGAAGAAATTAATTACTTTTGGGAATTACAAACTTAAGAATTTGTGTTCACAGATATCCCAGTAGTTTGAGTGATGCTACATAATTAGAACAGACAGACCTTTAGGACTACTGAAGGCAGGAACTAGAATTACAAAGACTAAAGGAAGAATGTTCATGCTGGTGATGTGAAGGAATTTCAGGATTGTCAGAAGACAGGACCCTCAGTAATGTCATGGCCAGGAAGGAGGAAAGTCACACAGAACAGGTTTTTGCTAAGTGGTGGTGGGGGGGGCGCATACAGGAGGGTAGTGAGTCTGTTTCTTAATGGGAATATGCCAAGGGCTTGGTTTGTTTTTATGGCCACTACTCCTAAAGACCCTTCCTCACTGCCCCCCCCCCCAATATTATAGGCTATTGTAACGAATTGTAGAATTTCATAGCTGGAAGTATTCTGAAATATTTAGTCTATTTATTTTGCAGATGAGAAAACAACTCTATAGAGAAGTTAAGTGACCCACCTGAAGTCACTTGGGAGAGAGGAATAGATCTAGGTCTACAACTGAGCCCTCTCATTTCTCATCCAATGTAAATGATTAAGGTCTTTCAGAATAAACTTGATAGAGAATGTATTTGGTAGGATACAAACAAATATCCCAAATAGGATAAGAAACATGTTAGGCTTTCCTTAGGTTTGTCTTTTAAAAAATGTTCAAGAGAGAAATTATTTGTTTAAACAATTAAGGAGAAGGCAAAAACATAGGAATGATAATTTTTTTTATATGCTAGAGTATTTGGATATGGCCCAGTTAAAATAAAAAGTTGGGTAATACTTTAGGGTGCTCACTTGAATGAGCAGTTGACATTCATATTTTAACAATAACTTCTTCATACCACTATCCAAATTTGTAGTGTTTGTACTGCAGAATTTGTGTCTATAACCTTAGCAGTGCTGTTCTTGGCAGCGTGAGGAATAATGGTCAGTTGAAATGGGTGTGGAGAATACCCAATTATGTCACTCTCTTCCTCATTAATGGGTGACTATGTAAGGCACATTTGTTGGCTTAGAGAAAGGCAATGGCAACTCAAGTGGCCTTGGTAGGAAGAATAATGGTGTCGAGCATTACCTGGGCCCTCTAAAATGAGCAACTACTTTTTTTCAGTCTTCTTCTGACTTTATTCCCTCTGAATGACTTGCTAGAGTAATTTTAAAAAGACTGGATTAATAGTCAAAGTATTATTTTTTATCTAGTAATTAATATAGTGGAAGTTATTGATAATAGCAATCATTGGATGAAAACTGTCTTTAGATGCTTCGTTGTTTTGAACTTTGTTGAATAAAACAGGAACTTTGGTGCTACTCACAATCGTGTCTATTATTTGGCACTTATTGCTTTCAAAGAAGGATTAATTTTTCTTATGTTTATTTAGGTAAAATGGAAGAGATGTGTTGAATACCACAATAGGAGAAATCAATTTAAAATTCTTGTCCTACAGATGATAATCATTTTCTTGATGTTTTATTCCAGATTTTGAATCTTAGTGTCACTTATCTTAATTTCCCACTGGACTCATTTTGGCCTTATATGACTACGTATGAAATGGCAACCTATTAAAATGCTAACATATACTTAATATTTATCAGGAATTCTTTCATAGGGTGAATTAGTATGAGACAAGATGTTGATCAAGTCATATTTTTAATATTTTTTTAAAGAGAGAGAATTTTAATAATTATTGTTTAGTTTTCGGTGGACACAACATCTTTGTTTGTATGTGGTGCTGAGGATTGAACCCAGGCTACACGCATGCCAGGCGAGCGCGCTACCGCTTGAGCCACATCCCCAGCCCCTCAAGTCATATTTTTAATGTAACTTTCTAGTTTAAGTTTACTGTCCAAAATCTTTTAAGTTTTTCTTATTTTTTACCATCTATGAATAAAATCTTTCAGAACACGTTCAATGTAAGGACTGATCTTTCGTTTCAGTGTTTGGAAAGTCAGCAAAAACTGGCGTGAAATTGTTGTTCAAGATAAAAAAGCAAATCGGAGGAGGAAATTTTATATCACACAACTGAAAGCAAATTCTGAGGTAATAATGTACACTGTACTTTTCTAAAATGGATTTATATAAATATCCAATCATTCCACATTGTGGAAAAGCTAATTTGGTTTTCCTGCTATATTTTAACCCTTTCCATTTAGCAAACATTCAATCATAATCTTTTTACTTTTTCCAAAATCCCTTTCACGCCATCTGTAAAGTCAAATAGATAACTGAGCACCAAGAACATCTTGTTGAGTTTTGTGGGATTTATGCAGATTTGCTGTTAATAACATCTGAATACCAATGATATACTAGATCCCACTCATAAATAAATATCTTTATAGTATTAAAAAAATTTTTTTAGTTGTAGATGGACACACTATCTATCTTTCTTTCTTTTTATATGGTGCTGAGGATCGAACCCAGGGCCTCACACCTGTGAAGCAAATGCTCTACCACTGAGCTACAGCCCCAGCCCCTCTTTATAGCATTTTCTTAAAATCCAGTCTTTTGAGTGCATATTACATGACAGTAGCCAGTTGTTCAAATTACAGTGGTAGGTAATTTCTGAAATGGTCTCTGCTCTTCTGGAGCTTTTACCCTGGAAATGATACAAATAAACATGTGACTACAATACAAGTTAGGGGAAGCCCAGAATTATACTGGACATTTGAAAGAATTGCACCTCAGACCAAATGATAAATTAGCAATTAACTAAGAGAATGACACAAGTAGAGGCCTAGAGGTGATCTTGGCAGATGAGTACTTGTGAAGCACCATAAACTTATACTCCTTTGAGGATTTGAGGTCTGGCTTTGAAGTGACATGAAAATCTGATGAGTTCTATCTACACAGGGACACTACTCTGTATAACGGACGCCTGATGACTGCCACCCATATGTTTTAATAGATTCAACTTGGAGACCTTTCTTAGGCATGAAAACCCAAAGAAACTCTTGAGAGTTTGCTACCTTAAGTGTTGTTCTAGTAAAAAGTATTTAATAACATATTGTAAGAAAATTTTACAATTAGATTAAATATAATTGAGATGAAGCATGGCATTAAATATGAACATCTAAATACAGATTAGTAGGTTTCTCATTTCAGGGAAATATTAGGAACTTTGAAGAAAAGTTTTACCTTTTTATCTGCAATGCTGCCTAGGTTTATTCAGAGCTGCTGGCCACTTACTGATGTAGCTGCTGGCTCCTGGAGCTTATGTAGTGAAGATATTAACATTAACTGCTTTTTCAATGTATGTTTTCAGAGTGCTGACTTATATACTAAAGGCAGAATTAAAAACACCTATTTTTAAACCAAGTACCTATTAATATTTAAACTTTTAGCTCCATTTACTGCTTAATACCTCCAGGGAAGGAAAGGGGTTCTGTTGGCAACCCCTCCAAGTAATTCTGGATAAAATATCCTCATATCCTAGTCATCACTTAAAAAAAAAAGTGGTTTCTTAAAATATAGTATACATTTTACCTTTTTCTTTTCTTTTTTAAATATATATTATATATATATATATATATATATATATATATATATATATATATATATATATTAGTTGTAGTTGGACACAATATCTTTATTTTATTTTTATGTGGTGCTAGGGATCGAACCCAGGGCCTTGCACATGCTAGGCAAGCACTCTAATGCTGAGCCACAACCCCAGCCCCATACATTTTGCCTTTTTCAAAAAAGTTTTTTTATTTGCTTTTTAAAACTCAAAGTAATACATTTTTAAAATGTTTAAAAAATTAAAATGGATTGTGGCTTAAAACAAAACATGGTATTCTCCTGTCCTACTTCCTACTTCCAATTCTTGCCCCATCAAGGCAATCACTTTCAACTTTTCTAGTCTTGACCTCCACAATTTTAGATTAAAATGCTTTTTTGGGGGAGAGGATACCAGGGATTGAACTCAGGGCCACTCAACCACTGATCCACATCCCCAGCCCTATTTTGTATTAACACGGTCTCACTGAGTTGCTTAGTGCCTTCCTTTCGCTGAGGCTGGCTTTGAACTTGTGGTCCTCCTGCCTCAGCCTCCTGACCTGCTGGGATTACAGGAATGCGCCACCACACCTGGCAAAATTAAATGCTTTGACTGATATTTATTATTTTTCTGTAGAGGGATTAGTTTAGATCTCTAACCTCTGACTTTTTTTTTAGTTGTAGGTGGTCACAATATCTATCTTTCTTTTTATTGGTGGTCACAATATCTATCTTTCTTTTTATTGGTGCTGAGGATCGAACCCAGGGCCTCACACCTGTGAAGCAAATGCTCTACCACTGAGCTACAGCCCCAGCCCCTCTTTATAGCACTTTTTTAAAGGGGTTCTGTTGGCAAACCCCCCAAGTAATTCTGGATAAAAAAAGAGATACGACCACTACTATCACTATCTAGCTACCTCCTCCTCACCCCAAATTCATTTCTCCCTTTCTTCTACCTTATTACTGTAATTGTACCACTATTTGAGAATGAGTTGGAATTAGGTGTTGACATCATTGAGACAGCATTGGGAGTATTATGACTTGTGCACTATGATTACCTTTTATTTCCTCCACCCCCAGAGTTAATAATTGCCCAGTTTTTCTCTTTTTTGCTCAGTGTTTCTCTGTACAGATCCCTGATTCATCTCCTATTATCCACCAGAACTGAAAGTCTCCTCTCTGTAAGTCTAAAACCAGGTATTCTACCTCTTCTTTCTTTTCCTCAGAGGTATTCTTCCTGGAGCCCTTTGTCTCCCCTCATTCCCATCTGGACTGTTTGCTTTCTACCTAACCTATTTTAATGTGTCACTAATTAAACAGAAAAATTATGAAACAATGTTGTGTTGTGATTTTCCTCATGCCTAAAAGCTCCTGAAAACTTTTTGTGTAAAACAAACAAAAAAATGTGTTACTGGAAGGTCCTGCATGAAAAAAATAGAAAGTACAGATCAGGTGCTCATAATAGGAGCTCAATTTTGTCTGTCAGCTTTGGAATAGTGAGAATGAGTACTAGAATTGGAATGCCACACCTTTTCCATTGCATTTCTTGATTAATTATTCTCTGTTCTCTCATTTTTGTGGAAAAGAGCAACCATTAAATTATTCCACTCTCACACTAAAATATTATCTGGTAATGCGATGATAGCCATGTTTTGAAAAATTGGGGCACTTGTGAATGTGTGCTTTTGTTGACTGCTTCACTTCTTGTTCAAAAATAGTAGCACACATTTTAAGCTTCATAAGGATTAGACTGTTTTATTCACTTGGCACCTATTAAGTGTTCTATAAATATTTATTAAATGACTGAATGTTTCTTTTGTGACTGCAATTTGCTTCAACAACATATCTTTATTCATTTTGGGGTGCATGTACCATGTTTGCCAACTACACTGAAATCCAAAGGGTGTTCTTTTAGTGTGCTTTTGGGTTATATGCTGTGCTCTAGGCTGCAAATCATTTATTCAAGTGTAATATAAAAGCTATATTGAGCCCTTGGATAATTTAAACATGTTCAAATGTATTTGTCCTAATTTCTGAAGACCAATATTTGTTTATTACTCTGTGCCTATATTTTTAAGTTGTTAATCACATAATTTTTCATGACCCACTATCGACTTTTCCTATACTTGTCCTATTATAATTTCTTACAGTTTAACTCTCCCCACAGTTAGAAGCCAACTGTGGCTAAGGACACTATTGAGGGAGAGGAAACAAAGCCCAATTATAGTTAGATATTGAAGGAAATTTACCTATAGTGCATTTTATTTTGATAATTGGTTAAGAAAGTCATTTTTTTAAAAAAAGACATTTTTTCCCATTACTGTTCTTAACAAAATAAAAGGCTATACAAATTACTTATTGAAAAAGATTTCTTTTTGTTTTTAATTGTTTGTTTCTATTTTTTTCCAGCATTATTGAGGTATAATTGAAAATAGAAATTGTATATTTTCAAGGTATACAAGCTCATTATTTCTTGACTGAAATTTGAATAATGTGGGAATCTAGTTCAGATGAGGGAGGTTTTTTTTTCTCCTTTGACAACACCAAAGCCCTTAAAACTTAATTGTAAAAATGAATCTGCACCAGGTATTTGCAAAATTCAGCTAAAGAAATTGGGTTTTATGATCTAACCAGTCTCATAGTTCTTCTGACATATGGCTAAGGTAAGAAACCTTCGGAGAATTCCATGATATCCCATGACAAACTTTCAAAAGATTCTCCTCTTCCTAGACCTTGACTTAAAACAGGAATTGCAAACTACAATCTATAGACCAAGTCCTGCCTATCACCTATATTTTTAAAGTAAGTTTTATTGGAACACCGCCCCACTCTTTGATTTACTTATTGTCTACAGCTGCTTCTGAACAACAGCACAACTGAGTAGCTTCAACTACATGGACAACAAAGCCTAAAATATATACTATCCAGCCCTTTACAAGTAATGTTTGCAAAATCGAGGCTTACAAAAAATGGATATAAATTCAGCATTAGAATTTATTGTTTTAATTTTTCTTCTTACATTTCTTTGACTATATTTCAAATGTTAGGAAAGACTTTGGGGGAGTTAAAAGAAGGTCTAGGGGAAAAATCTAGTCGTATAGCCACATTTTAAATACTTAAATCTACATCCATCAGAAAGCTCTTCTCTCTGGGAACTTTTTGGATAGTGTGGTGTTGACTCCTCTCATCTTTTACCACAGGAGGCTGTATTAAATGTTGAAGATGCTGCCACTCGCCTCCATCTTTTAAATCGCTCAGCTTTAAGATCAGTACAAGCTCAGGCTAAGACACCCAGTTCTCAGAAAGAGCAAGTTCCAACCTTATCTCCTTGGGGAGAAATTTTGACACCTATAGCAAGCTCTTCAGTTAACCACTTAAATAGTAAACAGGAAGAGTATGTTAAGGTAGGTATTTATCATAAATTATTAGAAATAAATATTTACAGTTTGAAATAAAGTGATTCTCTATATGACACCAGGAGATTTAGTGTGTGTGCTTTCACTGCAGGTTGCCAAAACACTTTTTATTGATGAAGCATTAAAACCTTGCCCAAGGTGCCAATCCCCTGCTAAGTACCAGCCATATAAGAAAAGGGGACTGTGTAGCCGCACAGCCTGTGGTTTTGACTTTTGCGTGTTGTGTTTGTGTGCTTATCATGGGTCTGAAGAATGTAGTAGAGGAACAGCAAAGCCAAGAAATAGAAAAGATGCTCTCCCAGGAAGTGCCCAGAGTAAGCGGAATTTAAAACGCCTTTAAAGAGACGAAACAAAAGAAGCATTCCCTCTATGCAATGTTCTGTTTGTTGACTTAAAATTATGACTATTTTGAACACATGCAAATTTTCCCATTAATGACAGATGATGATTTATTTCCTATTTTGTATAGATCATAACCCATGTTATTGTATGTTTTAAGTGATGAGTTTTGAAAAAGTTTTATTTTACGATGTCATTTTTACCCATTTTAATAACTTGGTGTTTTAAATAAAGAACTTTCAATGTTGTTTTATATATATATATATGTATTTTGCTATTTCATCACTATATGTTTAAATATTCTTCAATCAATTTTTAAAAAACAGTTTTTCAAATAATATTAAAAATTTTGAACTTAGAACCATATAGTTTTGGAAAATGAACTCTTGACTGAAATGAAATACAAATAAAGTATTTTCAGAAGTTCTGTTAAAGTTACTCCATAATTTCAATCTTTCTTATATTTGGCATATTTTGATAACTTCCAAGTAAGTAAAATTTACTTAACATTGATAAATAGAAAGACATTAAAAAGTAAATTATGGGGAATATGTGGTCATTCATAATGGGAGTCTTAATTAATAAACCCCTGTGAGTCACACATTATAAGGTAATATTTTTAAAATGTCTTTAACTGTAATAACAGATTCCATTGATTCAGTGTAGTCAAGATATTACTATTTTGACAAATTTTGGCTGATTGGAAAAGATAGTTTTTAAAATAAAACAATGTACTAAATTATTTATAATATACATTATGATTTATAATACCTTTTTTCCAAAAATTATTTTAGACTGGTTGCATGTTCCGTATAAAACAGCCATAAAAAAGAGATAAGTTCTATTGCTAAACAAATTACTAAGACCAGGGAAACATTTGACAATAGTTTCATCATTCTTTCAGCTTATGTTTAGGTAATCTCTGTGTGTTGTACATATCCATGTTCTCACTGCATGCACAGATTTTCATATAGTTATCACACACTATTTTAATAAGATGATTTAAAGTGTTAGAAATAGATATGTGTGGGGAAATCTGCCATTAATATTAATTTATTGTTTAGCTATAAATTTTGAATTAGATCAAATTTTATCCTTTTCAGTTCCACAAAGGAATTTTTAAGACAAAACATAAATATGATAACATGTTAGTTGTATTTAATAAAAGTTAGCCATCTTTAAATTTTAGGGACTTTTTGATTTGTTTGGTTCTAACCTAATTAAGTTCTCCGTCTCTGTTTCCTGCAACATCTTCTACATTGGGACAGTTTACTAGTTAATGCTGTACACTTCAGGCTTAACTCCTTTTCTCCATTAGAAAAATTTTCTTTGTTTTTAGGAAACTTGTTCTGGTCCCGATTCTCTTTAATGTATGAAGTCACCCTTTTGGTTTATTTAATCCAAACTACTTGTGTTTGACTTTGCTTTCTGTGGCTCATATTGAATCATATCTTCATCTGTCATATGAACATTTTTGCTATTTCATACTCTTGATTTTCTGCCTGATCTGTCATTCCCCTGGTGACTTTTTAGATCTTAAAACCACAAATCCAGTTCATTGACATGAATTTTTAAAATTTTATTAAAGAACAGGAAAGGAAGACAAAGATTTCTTGGTCACAGAGAATGTCATGTTCAAGGTCACCTGGCATCCTCTTTCCTTCCCCCCCATCACAATCCCTCTGGTGTTGTATGTGTTGCAGCCACAGTTCCCTTGCAGGGCACTGCTTACTGTGATCATCCTGTGGCTATGCAGCCCATTAGAATGTGATATTATATCTCACCTAGGTGGTAAAAAAAAAAAACAGTGTTTACCACACTTAATTATAGAAATAAACAACAAACAACGTTTTATTTTCTACTGAAGGTAATCTTAAGCAATAGAAGCCGAAAGTTTTTATATTTCTGGTTTTACTTGGGATTTAAGTATTTAGATCAAATAGATATAAATGAAATAGAGTAAGGGCACATATTTTAATGATTTTATAATAAAACTTCCTGAAGAAGAAAATATCAGAGTAGGAATTCAACAGGTAAAATCCTTTTGAGTAGGTTTTATATTTGTGATTATACAATCAACGTTATCTTAATTATTTAAAGTTATCGTGTGCTGTCATAACTGACTTGAGTAGTTACCCCAGCTCTGTACTTCCATAGCATCCTTTATGTTCTCTGTCATGGAACTTAGTTGTCTTTATTTAAATCACTTTAGTTTCTTTTTGCATAAGCTCTGTGAAGTCCTAGGCCATATCATATTTGACTTAAAGGCCATTGTGTCCCTAGCATCTAGTATTCAGTTATTGAATGTGAATGGATTGTTTTAGTGCTGCTAGCCATTTAAAAAAATATTTATTTTTCAGTTGTAGTTGGACACAATACCTTTATTTTGTTTGTTTTTATATAATACTGAAGATCAAACCCATGGCCTCTCATATGCTAGGCGAGCACTCTACCACTGAGCCACAACCCCAGCCCCTGCTGCTAGCAATTTTTAACCAAGTAAATCATTATAAAACATTAGGCAAACAATTTGTCTTAATATAATTCATTAATTTCTTAACATTTGATTTCACTGATTAATGTTTTAATACCCAAAAGGTAGAATTTAAAGGATTTAATCTATTTAAGCATATACCCAGTGAATTTGTTTGCTACTCATTTTTTTTAACCTTTATTATATTTATTTATTTTTATGTGGTGTTGAGGATCAAACCCAGTGCCTCACACATTCTAGGCAAGCGCTCCATCACTGAGTTACAGCCACATCCCTGGTCTATTCATTCTTTTAGTTGACTTTGCCCTAGAACCAGTTAGGAGATAATGGAAGGAGCACTAGGTAAGGAGAAGGAAGCTTGCTAGCTTCCCAGCCTCCTAGTGAGCATACTAGCTGGACTGCTTATTAGCTATGTCCTTATACAAGCCAGCTTCTAATCTGCTTGCAAAAGATGAAATTGAGCACACCATTAATTGATCTCATGCTAACTCATTTATTCCTTACAATGATTCTATAAAGAATTCATTATTTTATTCATTTTGTATATCAGAAAACTGAAGAAAAGCAGTTAATAATTTGAGATCATGCTGGCAGCAAATGGGAAACAGGATTCTCGCTGAGGCAGTTTACCATCAGCAAAACTCTGCACAACTCTGTTGATGAACTCAGTATACATATAATTACAAAGTCTTAAATGTTTTGGTATTTAAGAATAACCTATTGGTCTAGTAGGGAAAAAATCTAATTTAAAATAATTCTGCTTGAATAGAGTAGTCCTGAGCTCACAATTGGATTAAACAATTTTGTCATTTAAAAATACAAATAAATTTGACTTAGCGGTAGAGCACTCACCTTGCACGTGTCCTGGGTTCGATCCTCAGCACCACATAGAAATAAATAAAGATATTGTGTCCAACAACAACTAAAAAATAAATTAAAAAAATACAAGTGAATTAAATGAATATTCCATTATCTGAGAGTAAAGTTTAAGACTTCCAATCCTGAGATTTTATAATCTAATGACAGAGCATGAAAGTAAGTATTCCCATATTCTAGTTGTTGCAACATTCTTATCAGTTTTGGTTATTGGGGAGGGAAACAAGTAAGAAAGTTTCTCCCAACATTTATTGATGGTATACTCTGAGTATACCTGTGTTCCTGAGGAAGTTCCAAAATAAGAGCAATACGTACATTTGGTATTTTATTTTTGTATTTTGTTTCAATAAATTTTTGACCTTCTACTGATTTAGGATAAAAATCTCTGCCTTTCTATGATCTGCCCCTTGAAGGCCTTGGTGACTAATGGGCAGGAATAGTCTGATTTCTTGATTCCAGGAAGGGCAGATATTTCCAAGTTCTCTCCTCCTAGTCTGGAAGAATGGTTAGAAACTCGTGGCAAATAATATAAAGAGAAACAACACTTTAAGCTTTATCATTTTATACTAGTGTACCTATGAGCACAAATGTGGATGTTTAAGATTAGCTATTAAAATAACCAAGATTTATTATGAATTTCTTTAGTAAGAGTTGAGTTGCTATTGAGAAAATATTTTTGTTACTTACTTGGCAAGTAACTGTGTAAAGCTAAGCTTTCCCATTACCTTTGCTTAATTTATGACACAAAGCAAAACTGTCAAATTTTTGACACAAAAAAATTTACTGAACAATTTGGATATTTAATGTTAATGAATTATATCATAATTTATCATTAATTTGTCATAAATTGTACCTGTTTAAAATTGTATAACATCTAAAAAATACTTTAACTATTTTAAAAGATTTTTAAATCTTCATTTTTGTATGAAGAAGGAATGTTTCAAAGATGACACTAAAATATTCCACTAGGGGGCACCAAAGACTTATTTATAGTGATTTTGGCGTTTCTTCAAAAAACTAATTTTAGCTTTTATGTATTTGACATTGATATGCTATGACATTGCCAAATAGAGGAAGTGTTCCTTGACTTAATTTTTAAAGTGTATATAGAATAAATTTGGGGAATAGTTATTACTCAGAGTTGGTAATTAAAATATTTTAGCTGGCTTGCAAGAGCATACCACCTTCCCGGATGCCTGCTAATAGAACACCTTGTTGGCGGGCTCTGGTTTGTATTTAGGCCATCTGTGTTTATTTGCCCGATGGCTCTACACTCCTGGCTCCCTTGTCATGGACTGTGGAGCCAAAGAAATGGAAGGAGCAATGGAAATATGGCAGGTGAATGCTGGTTATGAAAGTAGTGTAGTGCTACCAGTGATTTCCCTCCCAATTCTCATTCCTGCAGAAAGGTAGTTCTGGGTTCAGGGCTTAATCACATAGGTTACTGTGAATGTCTAGTTACCTAGTTACCTGTTTAGGTTACTGTGAATGTCTCCTAACAGACCCTGTACTTCTATTTACTCCCCATTTGAATCTCTCCTAAATATTTATTGTAGTTTATTTGCATTAAATGTAGCTCTACTGACGTGGCTTCCTATTTAAAATGTAGCAGAATTTAGTCTTTCTCAGTGGTCATGACTTTCTAGCAATCTGCCCCACCATTTCATTCTGTAAACTTTATACCAGCCAAATTAGACTTCTTGCTGTTTTCTAAATTTCCCATGTGATATCTCCTGCTTCCACCCTTCCTTGCCGTATTATATTCCATCAAAATCCAGCTAATTTTTGTTTCCCTGAGTCATTTTCTGATCTCTCCAACAAGATGAAAATTTTACTTTATTTGAATCAAATGTTTCTTTTTTGTGTTAAATTCTTATCACCCACTATTATCAAGTTTCTTAAAGGTAGAACAGTTTTACCTCTCTACCTGCTTTAGCATTGTGTCTTGAACATGATAGAATATACAGAAAGGGTTTGTTGAATTGCTGAAATAATAATGATTGATTGTCATGTGATATAGTATACTTATCCAAACCTCTATTTTCCTTACTTTTTCAGGTGGTAGCATAGCAACTTCAGTTATAGTTGTTTTGAGAGAGCTGAAATAGACACCATCTTTTCTGCAGCCTTCCAACCACTTGGAATTTCTACTACATTCCATTTTCCCTCCCTTTTTGCCTTTGTCAATGCTGTTTTCTCCCTGGGATTGTCATTTCCTCCCTGCCCCCAGTGCCTCTTCTACCTTTGAATGCTCAGGGCTCACCAAGACTATCACCTTCCTCCTGCCCCAGGCTGGTTACCTCTCTCCTCTTCAGTGCAACTGGAGGCCGTTTGCACTGTTATCATCACCCTATCAGAGTTTGTGGTTTCCTCCTTAGACAGTAAGTTCCTCTTACCTATATCTGTGTCCCCAGTGCTTACTTAGTCTGAACCACAGCTCCATGTTTGTCAGTAGCCATCCCTGCCACTTCTCTGCCCAGGCTAGGTGAACTGTACATGGAGCATGGAGAAAGAGGTGCTCCTAAGTCTTCTGTATCCTTGTTAAAAATGAAAAGATGTCAAGGCCACTGACACCAGAGGCCTTCTGTTTTTTTCTTTGCTGCCAAGGAAATGCAGGCTGCTGCCTCTCTCCATATGCACTGATACACAGTGTAATTTGCCCTCATTTTCAAGTTATCCTGTTAGTGCTCTTGAATTATTTCCTAAAGAGTATAAATGTTCTGGGGCAGGGCTGTTTTTTCTTACCTCCCCTTAGTGCCTCAGCATCTGCTACTACAATCCTACAGAGGCGCTGTAAATGATAAAAGGGCTGTGGAATCCCGAGACAGGGACTCCAATTTAACATGTTTATATATTTTTATTGTTGGTGGCTGATTTTTATTTTGGCCAGGCACTAGACTGTGTGCCTTGCGGACATTATCTCATTGTGTTAAGAGCAACCCTATGAGAGAGGTACCCTTATTATCTAATTTTTTTTCAGATAATTTAAGATTTAGAGGGGCTTAAGAACATAGTCATCCCACATTAGTAAATTTAGAGCTGGGGTTAGATAGCGGCTGTTTGATTTTACATATTTGGTCTTGGCTTCCTCCCTGCTCATGCCTTCTCTTGCACCAGCAGAACTTTGGGTCTGCTGTTTCCTGCTACATTAGTGGGAATCACTTGCTGCTGCTTGTTTAGCCTCAGGTAAGCAGATGGGAAATTCAAGCTATTGGACTTTCCTATTTTCTCTTTTCATCTTTTTCTGACCACTGACACTTGATTGGGAAATGAAAATTTGAGATATTTTATTTTGACCAATAATGTTTCTTACGACTTTTAGTAATATGTCTTCAATAAACGTAGTTTATTTGTTTAGCACATTTATCGAGCATTTGCTGCATCATGCCAGGTTTTGCTTTAGTTGATGGAGTTATAATAGTTACTGACATGGGTTAAAAAAAATCCCTTTTGGAAAACAAATTCATTTTTTAAAAGGAAACAGATTAGAAGAGGAGAGAAAAAGGAGAAAAATATTCTGTATTTGTAAAAATCACAACATTCTAAAAATTGAATTATCAGTGTATGCAAGAAATAAAGCAAAGGAATGGAATATATTGACAATTAGAATAAATCTAAACCAACAGGTCCAGATGGTAGTTATCTCAGATAAGTTAATAAATTACCTAATGAATATATTACACTAATTATATTCTTCAAGAAATTATGAGTTGTTAGGGTGTAGGAAAAATGCCTTTTTTCAGTTAAATATAATATGGATGAGGGTAGAGTTATACAATATAGATAGTATCACATAACAAAAAGAAAAGATAATCAGCAATAATCAAAAGGCGAATGAAAATGATAAATTTCATAGCCTGTGTTTCTAAATTGCCTTGTCACACCTGCAGTTACTTTAGGAGTTCAAGTGTGGGCATAGGAATTACACACTATTAGATGTTGAGTTGCCACCCAGCTCCAAGGTAAAACACTCAAATGTACTGCTCTGCCATTCTGGTCCATTTATGTATAAAACTTAAATATAGTTTAGCTGCTTGAAAATAAATGAAGACAACCCAAATGAAAACAAACTATTTATTCTACGGTTGCTATAACAGGGGAATCAGCCGGGATCATTTGTATTTTTCAGAGGCTGGAAGATAAGCAGGGAGTGGGGAAGATTTAACAGCAAGAAAAGAAAAAGGATGGCCAGGTCCACTCTGCCCAGATGTTGTTATGTGGGGAGGGGGTGTTAAATGGAATCCAGTGGGCGGCCTGTGTGATTGTTTGGAGAAGGAATTGGCTTTCTCTGATTGGTCCTGATTGGAAGTGGCTGCAAACTTAGGGAAGCTGGCAGTCACTGACCCAGTCCTGACCATTCTGAGCCTATTACTACAAAGGTTGTGGTTTGACTTCCAAGGCTGGTTGCTACAGAGGTTATAGGTCAGAGTTCACTCTCATATATCTTAAGATGCTATTGTCCAGTTGCATATTAAGACTTTTGGCCTTGATAAATATCCCATTATCACTGAAAAGTGAAATTAACATGAGTTCCATCCTTTGTTACTATTCTTCTTGACACTCAGAAAAGTTGAGAACAAGCCTTAAGTTGAAACAAGCTACCATGCCAAACCCAAGGAAGAACTGGTACTGTCATTAAACAGAGAGTTGGATGCCTCAAAATATGCTCTTGATTGTCAAAGAGATCTTTAATCTACACATTCTATTTAGTCTCTCCAGCAGTAATTAGGAGAATCATTAAATAAATCCCTGAGGGCTGGGATTGTGGCTCAGTGGTGGAGTACTTGCCTGGCACATGTGAGGCCCTGGGTTCGATCCTGAGCACCACATACAAATAAATAAGATATTGTGTCCAACTACAACTAAAAATTAAATATTAAAAAAAAATAAATTCCTGAGATTTCTTACCATGAGCAGATACACTTTCTTACCCTGAACAGGGTACATAAAGTAGCCCTAATATAAATTAATCCTTGCCATTCAGAAGATCAGTGTTTGATATGTGGCTCAAAGCTATCATTTTTCTCTCTGGAAGCTTAACATGGTGCTGCTTCTGTTCTATTCCCCAGTTACACTGGCTTCTGACTATGTCACAATTTTAGATGACTTGGGGGAGACTGTCTGAGATGCTCTCCAGGGTTCCCTAAAGTTGAATTTCAAGTATACAAGATCTGTAAATAAGGCAGACTTCAAATTTGCCTTTCAAATTTGCTGACTACATGTCTAGAATCAGAAGATAATAAACAGAAATTTGATTCCACTTATGTAGGTAGAGTTTCCATTAAAACCTTTGGTTTCAACAATGATATACACTAGTTGTAGGAAAAAATGACTTTTGGTAAAACTACCTAGTGTTTACCATCTGGGGAGAGAGTACAGAGAAAGAATATGAAAGTAAATAGACAGAACTCAAAGTAAATCGAATCCAGACATCAGGGAAATGCAAATAAAAACCACAAAGAGATACTGCATCATACCCAAGAGGATGGCCACATTGAAAATATCAGAGATAAAAATGTCAGGTGAAAAATGTCAGCCAGAATGTGAAGTCAGAACCTGTATCCACTGCTCATGGAAATGTAAATTGGTACAGCCAATTTGGAAACCAGGCTGTCCGCCCCTGAGCAGATAGAAACCTAAGAGAAATGAAAATATATGTACACACAAAATTTACACACAAATGTTCATAGCCTCATTATTCATAATTGTCAAAAGGTAGAAACCAAAATTTTCATTGATTAGTGAATGGACAAAATGTGATATAACCATACATTGGAATATTATTAAGTCATAAAAAAGGGAGTACTGATCCATACTACAATAGTAAATGAACTGGAAGACATTATGCTAAGTGAAGGAAGCCAGACACAAAAGACCACATGTGGTGTGACTTCATTTATATGAAATGTCCAGAATAGGCAATATATAGAAGGTAGATTAATGGTCGTTAGAGAAGGGAGAATAAAGGGATTCTGAAAGTTATAGTGTGTGTTTGAGGTGATGAAATATTCTAAATTTATAGTGATGGTTTCACAACTCTGAACCAACTTTAAATGGGTGCATTGGATATGTGAATTATATATCAATAAAACTGTTACCAAAAAAATCACCAAAACATTAGAAGAGGTTATAATGGAGGTATTTGGGTCAAGTTACTGTCAAATTATTGCCTTTGAGTTCTCATGCTGGTTTTTAATCTTGTGAGATTATTTTCAGGGACAAAGCCCATATAAGACAGTGGCCAAAGAGCAAAGAACTTGGATTCAGGGAATTGGATCAATTTGTGACTTCAATATTTTCAAATTGTGTCTTTCTATAAATTATCTGTTAGTTTCCAAAATTGTAAATTGAGAAGAACAGCTCTAATCAGGCTCTTGTTAGGTGCTCTTAGTGAGAAAGTAATGCATTAGCTGCTGTTAATGTTAAAACAGATTATTGACTTATCATTATGGCTACCTGAGACAGGAGAAAAAAAAGCTCATCTGTAAACAGAGCATAGTGTATAATGCCATGGAGAGGAAATCGAGAAGAAGTTCATTTCAACAAGTACCTACTGAGTGGTGGTATTTAGTAGTGGGTGTGGTGCAGAGAGGAGGAGAGTAAAAATAAGATGAATCTCTCTTCACCCCCAGAATCATACTCACTGGTAGTGATACTAGGGGCTGGGGATGCACCTTCTTCTTGCAGTGATTTTAATATCAATATAGTTATAAAATGGGGTTTGCACCAAGTACAGAGGAGCAAGAAGAGAAGCTAATGAGAGAACACTAAAGGAGATGACTCCCAAGCTGAGTCTTGAGGAACAAGAAAATTTCACCCGGTAAAGAAAAAGTCAAAAGTTTTCTTTTGTGGCAGAAACAGGAAGTCCATAGGCAAACTCCTACAAAGTCCATTTATGTGCCATCAAATTCTGAGTTCCAGTGTCAATTGCAAACTCAAAATCTTCATTTGGATGGCCAATAGACTTAAACTCCTCTCAACAAGGTCGGTCATAGCATTCCCTCCCTCAGTCGATGGCTGCTCTGGCCTTCTGGCTGTTCAGGCTGAAAACCTTGGAGTCATTCTCAGCTACTCTCTTCCTTTCCCCCATTCAACTGCTCAGATATTCTCTGAGCTCCCCTTGAAAAATGTATGCATTTTATGCTTTAGACAAAGAAAAACTGGAGTTGGCAGAGGGACTCCTAAACCTGTGTTGCCTGCTCTGAGCCTCTATTCACTCTTACCTGCCTCTACTTGTGCTGTCTACATCCTCTAGACAGCACCCAGGACCAGGACCACATTAAAGTAAAACCAGGACATTCAAACTCTCCTGTTTAGGACCTGTGATTTTTCTCCTCACACCTCTTCTTACCTCTGTTCTCTTCTACTCCCTCTTGATTTCATCTCACTCTCTGATTTTGTCTGGCTGAGACAATAGTTTATTTTACTTTTGTCTTTTCCTATGTCATATTGAAAAAGCAATAAATATAACTGGGCAGGTGTTATGCTTCCTTGGAATGTGAGCACCAATTGTCTAACTCCTTGCTTAAGCATTTGCATACCTGCTGGCCCCTGCCCAACCTTTGAGTGTCCTCCACACTGAGAAAGCAAATGTGGAGCCACTGAAGGTTTTAAGTAAGTCAGATTGGTATTTAGATAGATGATATTGCTTTCAGCATGGAGAATGGATTTAAGGGGAACTCCACTGGAAGCAAAGGCTGGAAGGGAAACAAGTGAGGAAGTTTTTACAATAGTCCAGATGGGAGCCTGCACTAAGGCTGTGGTTGCTAGTGAAAATGGAGAGGAGATTCTAGATTGCAGAAACACTTTTAGAATTGGCAGGACCCAATGCTTGACTGAATATGGGGTTTGGAAGGAAAAATTTAGGGGGGAAACTCCTAGGTTTCTGGTTTGAGAAACCAACTGGTAGGTGAAGGTACCATGTAGCAGTCATTAGGTTTTTGTTAGAAGATGACTTTGAAGATGATGTGGAAGATGTGTTTCTTTTTGGACATTTGCATTGGATACATTGCTGTGTATAGTTATATATATTTGGTGCTGAGACTGAACCCAGGGCCTTGTGCATGCAACGCAAGCACTCTACCAACTGAGCTATATCCCCAGCCTTCCTCGGGTAATTTTTAAAACTTAGAAAACTTGAAAGTGCAGCATCCCTAACTGGAGAAAAGGTGCGGGGGAAGGATCTGGTTCCCAAAGTCGGTGGGTATTTAACTTTTTCTACATATGGTGTATGCTGAACGCCTTCTGCTCCATCAAGACGCCTTCGTCCTCCTTGGTTCAGGACCAGCCGGCCTGGAGTCCTCGTGCGTCCGCACCCCGGGGCCAGCCGGCCTGAAGTTAGTCGGGGACTTCGGAGTTCCCTGGACGGGGAGGGCGGGGTCCTGCTGAGCGAGCCCCCGGCCTGAGCCCGGGTCTCCACGGCAACCCGCCGGCTCCAAGGGTCTTTTAAGGGCGACAGCTCTCCAGGGCCCGCTCCCGGGGGGCTGCCCAGAGGCAGGAGCCGGGGGAGCGCGGCGTGCGGCGGCCGCATTGTCTCGCGCCATAGCAACCGGGCGCGGCGGGGACACGCGCGCAGCCCGGCGTCGCTCCCCGGCAGACGGCTCTGGCGGGAGCGGGCACCTTGCAGCGGGCTCTGACGGCTCGCGCGGGCCCCGGGCGCGGGCGGCGGCATGCCGAAGAAGCGGCTCACCGCGGGTAGGTGCGCGGCTCGCCCCGGGGCCGGACGCGGAGCCCGGGCCGCGCCTCGCGCAGGGCGCTGGAGGTTACTGCTCGCCCGGGCGTCCCCTCTTCCTGACGGTCGGAAATCTGGCTTCACCGCCCTCGCATTGCTTTTATTAGGAAATTCACCTCCTCCCCCGTTTACATTGGCACCGAGTTGCTTTATCTTGCTTAACTCTCCATTTTGCAGCTGGAGTAACGGAGGCCTCCGTGGAGGAAGGTTAACTCCAGGGTCACAGTGAATTAGTGACCAAGCTGGATTCCAGAGGCCTGGCCTCCCCACTTCCACCTTGAATTCCAACTTAAAATTCAATCCATGTGCAGAGAATGAACAGAGGGCCAAAATTTTACAGAGCTTACCCATGTATAAAGTAGGGCTGGGCGCTGTCTCCGATTATTTCATTTACTCTAAGAGGAAATCAGATTTGAGTGAGATAATGTAATATTTTATCTTGTTTCAGAGCCACCAGATATTACAGAAGAAGAATTTGTAAGTAAATTTTAAAGGGGCTATTTATTTTTGCGTTTTTCCCCCCAATATGAGATATTGTATCATAGATGAAAGCTGTGTGCTTTTCCTTTTTTCCTAGTAGAAGCTTTGATTTAGTAACAATGGTGAAAACTGGGTATAAGACCTTTTTATATTCTTTAGAAGGAGCCAATTAATTTGTCGGATGCATTTTGATCATTATTAAAGTTCTTTCACATAAATGATCTCACTTAATTTCTCTGAACTCTTTAGCGTCTCCATGAGAGGTAGGGTTTATTTCCATGGTTTTGTTGTGATGTGACGCACAGTTCCTGGTTGCAGTAAACATTAGTAAGTAGCATTGACTGATAGTGATTAATTTATAATTCCTTTTCAGATTTTTTAGGTATTGTTCTTAGTTCAGACTTCTGGAGAAGTTGAGTAATAATAAGTATTTTGCCAAATTATACACTTCATCATTTAAACACATGCTATCTTCAGTATGGGTTCGTCTGTATTTCCTATTGTATATTTAGGGACTTGCCCCAAATTACACACGGCTAGGAAATAGCAAAGTCTAATTCTTACTAAGGTCTGACTCTGAATCCAAGAGCTCTAACCACTTCTATTATTTGCTTATGTCCTCCAGCACTTATTTCTCTTGTTGGCTGATTATCATATTTGCTTTTGGCTTTTTATTCAACAAGCATGAATGATTGCAGTCCTAGAGGGATAAGAACTAGAGAGGAGGGAGGGCTGTCTTCCTGGGTTGGCAGCTTCCATTTTGACCTTTACAGATCTTTGCTGCTGAGACAGAGAAAGGGAGAGAGGCAGAGGAACCCCCACCCCCACCCTACACATACACCAAGGTAGAGGTACACAGAGTTGGTCAGATATTCCTCCCATCTTCTGGCCATGTTGGCAGAGTTCTGTTTAGTGGGGAAAATTTTTAAAGCTTCTCCAGGCCTTAAGCCTGAACTGCTCTTTGTTCCAGTAGGAGGCGAACATTTCTGGAGCCAGCTGATCCTTTCTTCTAGGATTCCAGCACAAGCTCTCTGAAGAGCACTCAGTAACATACCCCTTGATGTTTGAGCAGTTCGCTATTTCAGGCATTTGACCCAGTTTGCACAGCTTGAAGACTCTATTAGCCCACCTGCTTGGCTTCTTTAACACCACTGTCTTTAAAGTTCTTTAATCTTTCATTTATTCCTTCTTTCTAGCTTCTCTTTTTCTTTTCTCATGAAAGTATTGGCCTTCTTCAGGATTTTTTGTTCTTCAGGATTTCTCTGCGTGAGCTCCTTTTTTGCTTCTTGAGCTCCTTTTTTTTGGCACTTTCAAGTCTACACACCTCTAGCCTAGATACCGCTTTTGATGCCACTTCTATATAGCCAGTGCTATTGGGCATCATCTGGATGTCCCTACATCACCTCAACAGAACTTTTATCTCTCTTCCTGATTCCCAATTCTTTTTCCTTCTCTTTTTCTTATTTTGGTTAATGGGGGTCCTGGTCATTCAGTCACTCAAACCAGAGCCTTTCTTCTTCCCCTGCCTGTAATCATTTACCAAGTTTCTTTCATAGCTAGATCTTTTTTTTCCATCCTGATGGCTACTGTCTTATTTCAGGCCTTTATCCCTGGCCTGAACCTTGGCAGTGGTCCTAACTAATATCCCTGTCTTCAATAGTCCCTCTGCCAACTCCAGTTTTTCTTTGTCTAAAGCATAAAATGCAAACTCCTGTTCATGAACTGTACTGCTGACCAGCTACTGCTTTGCTCTACCTTTAGATTTTTCTTTCTTCCATCCTCTGACCCTAGCTACCAGATTGCTCTTAGCTCTTTTAAAAAAAATTACCATGTTACACAACCTTATTATCTGCTTATTATGACCCACATTTCACAGATGAGGAAGTTGAAGTTCACCGAGGTAAACTTTGGCTACACGTTTAATAACTGGGGGAGCCAGAATGTCAAATGCCTTTTGCATTCAAACTTTTCTATAACTGTTTAACCTTCTTTAACCTTACCTCCCAATATTTCTCTTGTGATAAAGATGACATTCATCCTGTTTGGGGTTTGTAAAGTACTTCCACATGCCTTCTGGTCCAGCCAAACTACCCTGCTTGGCTCCCGCCTTTGCTGTTGAGCTTGGTCTCAGTTGCCCTTTCCCAATCATTTCACAATCTTGCACATTCTTCCAGGCCTAGCTCATCTCCTCCATGAAACCTTTCCAACCTAACATCATCCAGACTGCCTTGGAGCTCAGGGCAGCTTTCCATTGAGACCAGTTTGTGACTAGATCCTTAAGCTCACATGCTCAATCAAGCATCCTCTACGATTAATTAACTACCCTGCCTTGAACATACATTTACCTTTGTTTTTCTGAAGTGTGAAATTGTTGTTCTCATCCATAAACTGTCTAATTTTAGTCAAAGAGTGTGGCAGAGATTTGTAGCTCCCCAACCCCCTTTTTTTTTCATTTTTCATAATAGGTACTAGACTCTTCACTCTCCAGAATAAAGGTTACATTTTCTAGCTTCCTCTGCAGCCAGATGTGGTTATGTAACTAAATTCTGGTCAGTAGAATGTACACAGAAGTGTTGTGTCCTACTTCTGGAAAACTGATGTTTACGGAGATCAGATAACCAATCCCAGGTCACATAGCTAGTAACTAGATGAGCCACAATTGGAAACTGAATTATTTTCTTTTTTCAAAAAAGAATTTTTAATTTGTTCTTTTTAGTTATACATGACAGTAGAATGTATTTTGACATACATACATGGAGTATAAATTCCCACTTTTGCGTTGTACATGATATGGAGTTACATTGGTCATGAATTCATATATGAGCATAGGAAACTTATGTCCAATTTATTCTACTGTCTTTCCCATTACCATCTCCCCTTCCCTTCCACCCACTCCACCCTGTCCAGTATGGTGAACCCCCCTCCCACCATTGTGAGTCAGTGTCCACATATCGGAGAGAACAACATTTGGCTGTTGTTTCTTTGTTTTTTGGCTCATTTCACTTAGTATGATAGTCTCCAGTTCCATCCATTTACCAAAAAAAACGTCATCATTTCATTCTTTTTTTATGGCTGAGTAATATTCCATTGTGTATAGGTACCACATGTTGGAAGCTAAATTTTTTTAACTCTAATATTCATGATATTTGGTAGCCATGCTGCCTGCCCTGAACTGCCTATGATTTTGTGAGACAAACTTCTAAGATTTCATTCAAATAGTGCTTTTTTGGTTCTGTGCTCCTATATAGATAGTATTGTTTTTTTCATACTATATTGTCTCAATCAATCAGTGGATCTAACAGTACAATACTGTCACGGATGCCTGTAAAATATTTTATCCTTAACATGGCCTCTTCATCCCCAAAGCATAGAACTGTTCATTAGATTCAATCATTTGTTTTCCAGAGATATACTACCTTATATATTATATATTCATACTTATAATCTATAAATTTTGCAGTTTCTTTCTTTTTCAGTCGTCAATGGACTTTATTTTATTTATTTATATGTGGTGCTGAGAATTGAACCCAGTGCCTCACACATGCCCCCACCTTGCATTCTTTATTTACCTTGCTTTCTCTTCTGACAACATCTCTTATTATTTTATTAGTATTGTTTTCTTAGATTCTTTGTTAAGTTGTCGGTCTTTCAGGTTTCATATCCTCAGTGTGATTATTTGAACATTTATTCAACAGGAATGTTTTAAGCATTACTATCTAAGGGCATTTGGGAATTTTAAAAATGAGTAAGAAACAGACTTTTTCTTCTGGAAGTTCACAAGTTCCAGTAGGTGAGACATGTACACAGATAATTATAGAATGAATCGATAAATGATTTTATAGGGAAAACACAGATTACACTATTCCAGACCGTGTGGAAAGAAAAAGGGTAGGCAGTGAGCAGGGGAGAACAAAACTCTCCAGACAAAATAATCAGAATGTGTCAAAGTACTGAACTATGAAAATTGCTGAGACTGGAGCATGTTAGTATGCGGTAAGGTTGGACAGATGAGCAGGAGCCAAATTGCATTCATCACAAGCCATATGATGAATGGATTATGCAGAAAAGATTGGGACAGTGGGCTCTTTGTATTAAATGAAGTATGTAACCTATGGGAGACTGACCCATAGGTTAGTGTGGTTAAGGAGGGTTAGGAAAGCACATTTGACTGGTTATGGAGAAGAGGGTGAAACAGAGGTCTTTTGTGGATAGCATCCCAGAGTAGTGGTCCAAAGATGATCAGATAACCAGGAATTTATTCTAGAGGTAATGACAGTAATTTAGGATGTCATTTAGTACACAGGAAGTTAAGATGGCTATCCATAAAGTGCAAAGAAATTTGGTTTTGTTTCCTTATATATAACTACCACCCACAGCATTCTATTATGATAAATTTTTATTAATTTTTTAAATTTACATATGACAGTGGAATGCATTACAATTCATATTACACATATAGAGCAAAATTTTTTTATATCTCTGGTTTTATACAAAGTATATCCCTACCAATTCATGTCTTCATACGTGTACTTTGGATAATGATGTTCATCACATTCCACCATCATTTCTAATCCCCTATCCGCTCTCTTTCCCTCCCACCCCTCTGCCCTATATAGAATTCATCTATTCCTCCCAAGCTCCCCCTCCCTACCTTCTTGAATCAGCCTTCTTATATCAGAGAAAATATTCAGCATTTGTTTTTTTGGAAGTAGCTAACTTCACTTAGCATTATCTTCTCCGACGCCATCCATTTACCTGCAAATGCCATGATTTTGTTCTCTTTTATTGCTGAGTAATATTCCATTGTGTATATATGCCACATTTTTTTTTTATCCATTCATCTACTGAAGGGCATCTAGGTTGGCTCCACAGTTTAGCTATTGTGAATTGTGCTGCTATAAATATTGATGTGGCTATGTCCCTGTAGTATGCTGTTTTTAAGTCCTTTGGGTATAGACCAGGAAGAGAGGGATACACTGGGTCAAATGGTGGTTCCATTCCAAGTTTTCCAAGGAATCTCCCATACTGCTTTCCATATTGGTTGCATCAATTTGCAGTCCCACCAGCAGAGTATGAATGTACCTTTTTCTCCACATCCTCACGAACAATTATTGTTTATATTCTTAATAGCTGCCATTCTGACTAGAGTGAGATGAAATCTTAGAGTAGTTTTGATTTGCATTTCTCCAATTGCTAGTGATGATAAAATTTTTTCATATATTTGTTGATTAATCAACACATATACAAAGTATATTCCCATCAAGAATATATCATCTTCTTTGGAACATATAAGAAAATTAAAAGAATTGTATAACTGGGTGTGGTGGCGCACATGTAATCCCAGTGGCTCAGGAGGCTGAGGCAGGAGGATCACAAGTTCAAAGCCAGCCTCAGCAATAGTGAGGCACTAAGCAACAAAGCGAGACCCTATCTTTAAATAAAATACAAAAAATAGAACTGGGACTGTGGGTTGAGTGCCCCCTAGTTCAATCCTCAGAACCTCCCCTCCCCGCCAAAAAAAGAATTGTGTAATGAACGCTGATAGACTTATCAGGATTTCACAATTATTATTTTGCAACATGTACATTTTCTGTCCTTTTTTCTGTCCTGCCATCAATCCTTCAACCTAACTTATTTTTAAAATAAGTTACAGTGATTGGTATGCTTCACCTCAAAACACCTCAGTGTGAATATCACGAACTGTACTTCGATAGTAGTTTGATTTTTTTGTTGATGTAAAATTTATACACTCTGACATGCAAAAATTTTGGATCATTTGATGAATTTTGTCAAATGTATATACCTGTGTAATCCAAACTCCAATCAATATGTAGAGCATTACCATAATTCTAGAAAGTTCCTTCAAGCTCCTTCCCAGTTTGATTCTTGCCTCTATTCCCCAGAAAAAACTACCTTATGTTTTGCTTTCTGGCCTTTCTTCTTTATTTATGTAATTTCACTCTGTGCTCTTCATTGCCTCTTATATTTATATTTCTAAATATAGAATTTAGGGCTGGGGATGTAGCTCAAGTGGGGATGTGGCTCGCCTGGCATTCGTGAGGCACTGGGTTCGATTCTCAGCACCACATAAAAATAAAAAATAAAGATATTTTAAAAAGTTCAAAGGCATGCTTTCTTTAAAAAAATATAGAATTTAAAGTTATTTAAAGTATATTTCAAATGCCATTTTCTCCACTTAAGTCTCTTCTGATTCTTTCTACTAGATAACATCTTTACCTCTGAGGAAACAGTTTATAAGATCTTTGTATACCTTAAACATCTTTTAGAGTGGTGAAAAAATTGTAATTCATTTGATTTGAGGGTATAGAAAATAAGCCAAAAATTATAATCTACCATATTTAGCAAGCATGCATAAACTATTTTACCTAGCCAACTTTCAGTAAGAAATTTGAGAAGTTTGGACTAAAAATGGAAAAGTTGACTTCATTTCCAGAGACGGCACACCTGGAATACATGAAAAAAATAGGTTCCAAGAGTGTATTCAGTTCTGAAGAAGTGTTCCTACCTTCCATTGCATCATTCAGCAGAAAATCTGTGTTGCAAATTCAGTAGTCGGGTTCATGGGATGATGTAATGGAGGAATTGATTGCAATGTAGTTTCTTCTTGATTGTACCTTTAAACATCACCAGTTTAATGTTTATTTGGAAGATATCAAGCCCAAGTAGGAAGAATTAAGAAATGAATTCTTTAAGGAATTCTTAATTAATTCATTAAGAAATGTGAAAAATGTGATGGACATCATTATACAAAGTACATGTATGAAGACTTGAATTGGGTGTCAACATACTTTATATACAAACAGAGATACAAAAATAGTGGTATATATGTGCATAAAGAATTGTAATGCAAAAAAAAAAGAATAGTATTACCTTAGATTAGGTAGAGGGAAGTGAAAGGAGGGGAAGGCAGGGAAATAGGGAATAAGAAAGATAGTAGAATGAAACAGACATTATTACTCTATGTAGGTATGTGACTATATGACCAATGTGATTCTACAATATGTATACTCAGAAAAATGAGAAATTATATCCCATTTATATATGTATAAAAATATATAAATGCAAAGTATATAAATGCATTCTACTGTCATGTATAACTAATTAAAACAATGAAAATTTTAAAAAAATTAGTAACTGGTTCATAGAAAAAAAAGAAAATAATAGAGAATAACTGAGCTGCTGCTTCAGATCAAGGCTTTCTTTCTTTCTTTGGTAATTTAAAGACTTGGGGAGAAGAAGATTTATCAGCTCTTCATTGGTTTGCGAGACTACCTGCTGATGTGACAGGACATTTGAACACATTGAACTGGTAACTGCAGTGGGAAATGTGCTCATGTATTGAGAGAAGCCCAGGCCTTCCCACTGAAGTGCTGTGGGGGATCAAGCAGTCTGCGCTGATTTCCCATGGCCGAACTGCCCCATATCAACAGATCTGCCGATGTTTAGTATCAATAGATGTTAAGTTACAAATTCAGAAAAGAAATATAGATTTTTATGAATTTGAATAACACCTAACATTTCTATGGTTGCCTGTAAGTACAAACTGAAGGCTGTGACTGCCAGGAAATGCTGAATCTCCATGGGGTTAGAGCAGGGCTACTAGTGCCACCTAAGAACTCTTGGCCATCTGTGGCAAGATGAGCTCAGAAATCACAACTGTTTAGAATCTTGGTGGCATTTGACAAAATATGTTTATAACTATTGAATTTGGCAATAAAAATTGGGATTGCAATGTAAGTGCTTCATTTCATTTCCTTGTAATTTATTTGTACTCTTATTTCATGAAAGTTTTTGTGTCTAAAATACATTAAGGAAAAAAAAACAACAAAATGGGTGCCTCATCATATAGTTCATTGAGTTAGAGTCTTTTAGAAGTATGAGGCATCTGGAAGTAAATATTGAAGCCAAGGATTGTCTAGAAATTCTAGCAATGTGGCTAGTCAAAATCCTGGCAATATTAGGTCCCCCAGGCTCTATGAAATATGTATTCTATAGTACAGCTTAAAATTAAAAATAAAGTGCATAATTGAGAAAAACTAACAAGGGAATATACTCCACTACTGTTGTTAATTTAAAGTACACATCCTTCCATCTCTGGATTTTTGATCATGTGGCCTAGTACTGCAAAATTTGCCTACTCTTTTTCTAACACAACACCATTTACCTTGGAGATACTAAAAGCATTTATTGAATTCAGATGTTTTCTCATAAGAGTAAGCAGAAACAAGCTACTAACTAAATATAGTCCTAGGAAATTAAGGTAACTTTGAAAGGTAAAAGTTATTAGCCTTATAGCTTCCCCCCAAATAATACTTGTCTTGTTCTGCTTTATTAGACCTTTGTCAATCAGAACTTATTTGCATACACTACTAAGGTACCACTTTGAATGTGTTATATTTATTAACTCCTTGGTTTGTTGTTGTTTTAACCAGTTGAAATTTCTAGTAAATTCCCTGATAAGCCCTGTGATTGTTCATAACTCTCTTCTAATACTAGAGTTTACTTAAAGAAATTACCATGAACACCTGTTTTCCAAAGCAGTTGTAAATATACCATTGTAATCGTCTGGATCACACTATACTGCAGTAATTTTTTAAAAAAATTGGCCAGCATTATATAAAAGGAAAGTCATTAGTCATCTGAAAATAATAGCATTGTGTTATATTGTCAATTTTCATGCTAGATTTGCAAAATTAAAATATAATTATGGATAACAAAATAAACACATGTACTGTTCAACAGAGTGTGCCATGATGTGCTTTTGACACAAAGGAAACAATGACTTATAAAATAAGGTATTTTATGATTTGGAAGAGAAATTTTGTTCTTGGCAGTGGCATTTCAATTTTGCCAGTTTTAAAAGTGGCTATGTTGGTGGATGAGATAGTAATGGAAAAATGTATACAATCCTTATGCTATGAACATGTGCATTGTCAGAGTTTCCTCATGCAAAAAGGAAGCAGAATATAAAAAATCTTAAAAATTGAAAAAAAAATGAAGCAGAACCCAAATTACAAAAGCCATATCTCTGAGAGGCAGACAGAGAACATTTTCTTCACTTGGTTTAGTGCTTCTACTGAGAAATTTAAGAAATTTACCTTCTTGATTGCCTTTTAACCCCAAACACTGCTTCGGACTTTATTGACTGCTTTATTTTTATGAAATATATGGATTTTAATAAGTCTGTGGGAAACGTCCTGGGTGGTGGACATTATTTTGTATTTGTCTATTCTTTTAAGCATTGCACTACTTTTTCCCTGCATTCTGTTTTGAGCTTAGTACAGCAGCAAAGTCTTGTATGTTCCGTTCTGTTTTTGTTATTCCTGCCTTCCAGAGACTGTAGCACTGTGTTATGTTTGGGGTGAGGATTCACTGTTGACTGACTAGAAAAGATCTGAAGATCTGTATAAAAATAAATTGATAGCAGAATTAGAGAATAATAAGGGCATGTTTTAAAACATCTTCACATAATCAGAATATTGTTTTCTTATGTTTTTGAAGGAAGACTTTTTGGCAACAGATGGTTTCCTTGTGGACTACTTTAATGAATTCCTAAGCCTGCCAGTGAGTACATTATTATGTTCTATTGAATATATTATCAAAAGAAAATATTGTAATCACTGAATTATCTTTATAGAGTTAACCATTTGGGTTTGAGTCATATTTAGAAATTATTCTTATTGAAGAAAGCTGGAGTTCTCCTAAGCATCAAAGAGTATTCTGTATAAAATATGACAGTTGTATTTGGCATTATGTTAGGCTTTGAACAGAGATGATAAGGACAGAATATCAAAAACTCAAGAAACTCAAATGTTTTACTCCAGGCAATTATTTTCATCCTTGTGGTCAGATATGAAAGTGGAATTTACATACAAGACAACAAGTGTTTTCTATCCATAGTAATTAAGACTTGGGATACTCTTGGTGTAACATAGGTGGGTGCTGGTTATTAGAGTTTCAGTCTTAGCAGTGACCAATAAAGTAAAGTTAGAAGTGGTTTGGGAAACAAAATGAGGGTTCATAGAAAGTTTAATATTATTGTGTGGAATAGCAGTTAAAAGAAAGTTAGATAAAGAAAGGTTTTCCTTATATATTATAAAAAGCATGAATACTTTTTTCATTTAAACTTTTACCAGGGAAAATTTGGAATATAAAGAAGTTCAAAATAATTTTAAACCATAAAATGTTAAATCTCTTAAATCAAACCACTGAGAGTATCTTTTGAGGAGAATGTACTATTCAGTCTTATCTAGTACTTTATTGCTGAGATTAGTTCTTGTGTTTTGTTGAGTATGTATCTGTTTATACATCCATGGCTGTTTTGTGATTTTTCCCACCCAAATAATTTGTGTTCTCTCCTGCACTTGGTTCAGCTGGATCTCTAGAACCATATGTAAGAGTTAAAGACACCAAGGTACCTTCTCTCTTTCCAGGAGCAAGACTTGAGTGACACTTCAGGATTTGATAGTCTACCTTTCATTATCTTGTTATACATTACTTAAAAAGATCCAATAGTGTCACAAAATTGCTAGAATTTTGTTCTTTTAGAATGAATAAACTTTCCTTTGTGCTCTTCAATCTCCACTGTTTCTCCATCCTCTATAAAATTATATATTTCTAATGCATATAATTTTACATATTAGAATACATGTGATCAAGGTCTCTAAATATATAACAAATTTTGTATTTTTTACAGAATTTTTAAATAGAAAAATTTCTGTAAGTCTAACTTTAGTTTCTGAACATTTAAGTTTCAAGATTTGTGATTTTTCCCAACTTTTTCTTGCTCCAGAAAATAAATTCTCCTGCTTAACTTTCTTTTTTTTAAAAAAAATCTATTTAAAATTATACAAGTAATGTAACAATAATATAGAAATTTTGTCAAAAATGTGAGAAAAATTCAACCATAATCCTGCCATTCAGTCAAAATAAACATTACCATTTTTGTATGTTTTCTTCCAGGCTTTGGGTGAAATAATAGAGTGTGATTTCTGTTGAACTCTGTGTAGTCATATTTTTCATCCCTCCCCAGTAGACATTCATAAATTTGAAACCTTCATGTGTTTCAGGCTGGCCTCTTTTCTATTTCCAAATCCCCTGTTTTTACTGCCCCCTCCCCCATACCTTCTTTTGCACTATAGGTAATATCACACGGTCAACCTGTCAATTACCCATTCTTCACATCACAAGACAAGAGAAGGGAAAATGTCACACAGTTGCAAAAAGAATTTGGGGATAGGGAGGAGAAGGATTGATAGATTCTTAAACCAAGTGCCTGGCAAAATTCTAGACCAGATTAGTGATGTTTAGTTTATAAGCACTTAGCTAAGAATTAGAAGCCAGCATATGTTTACTGAGAACCAGTGTGCCAAACTAATCTCTTTTTTAGGATCGAGATGAACTGGTATTTTAAGGAATCATAAATTCAGTGAGTTAGGATTTCAATAAAGTGTTTTAAAAATAATAAATTGAATCATGTTACTTCCTGATCTGCTCAAAACCCTGTTTTAGAGGCTTCTCATTAACTACGAATAAAATCCAGAATCCAGTATGATTTGGTTCTTGCCATCTTTTGAGCTTTATTTCCTATCCTTTTTCCTTGGATAATTCTTTTTGAGCTTAAGTAGCCTTCTCCATGTATCTCAAATATGAATATACCAAATATTTTCAGGGTCTTTCAGCCTGGAAGGTATAGATACCTTCCCTAAGGTATCTATATCACTTTCTCCCTGACTTAAATCACTTCTGTTCAGAAAGCCTTCCCTACCAATTCTAAAATAATATCCTCAACACACACACCACTTATATTGCTTTATTTGTCCCCAAAGTCCTTACCATTATCTATGAAATTAGTTTTCAAATATTTGAACTGGTTCACTAACTATAACCAGATTGAACTCAACATTCTTTAGTATGGAATTCAAGACCCATGATAATTTGGCTCAATCTTTCTGGCTCTGCTCTAGTGTGTATTACTGATGCCACTCTGCACACTGTTTTCTGCTCCTCTAACCCACCCACCCACCTTGGCCATATATTTTCTTATGCTCCATTCTTACCATGTAATTGTTAGTGACAGGAGTGAGACCAAAGTGTGTTTGAGTGTGGTCTTTCTACTCACTACTGGTGTGATCTTAGAAACATCACTCAATTCCTTTACTTATTTATCTGTAAAAACAATATACTTGCCTTTTATAAGATTATTAAGAAGTGAGGGAATGTGGAGCTGGGGTTATAGCTCAGTGGTAGAATGGAGGCACTGGGTTCAATCCTCAGCACCACATAAAAATGAATAAAATAAATAAAGATATTGTGTCCATCTTAAAAAATATTTTTTTTAAAAAGAAGTGAGGTAATGTATATTAAGGATTAGTGCTTCTCTTTTCTTTCTTTTCACTAATTAGATCATCTCTTCTTCCATTCTTGAAACCTAACAGGCAACCACTTTGATTGGATTGGCAGATCATTGCCAATCTGGAGAATAATCTTGTGTGCCACACAAATCTGTCATCAACTATGCCTTTTAAAAATTATATTTATCAGAGACTTGTGTGAAAAGTTGCAAGAGAATCAGTGTTTTTCCAGTTTAAGGTCACTCAGCTGGTAAATGACAAGGGTCCAACTAGGACCACATGGCTCAAAACCTTTTGATTCTCCTGCTGCATTATGATGTCTACAGAACTGGCAACAGAGAAATAAAATGATCATTTGAATAACAGACTCTGGTCTCATTTTTATTCTGGTACATAGTATGAAATGAACTAAAATAAACAAAACTAATATATTTTTGGAGTACATTAATAGAAGTATAGTCAAGATCAAGAAAAACATTAGTCTGGGAGCATAGAAGGCACTCATAATAGGGTTGAATCGTGAGACCACATTTGGAATATTGTGTTCCATTCTTGGTGCCATATGTTAAGGGCTGTTCTGCCAAACCAGACTCAGGGAGACCCAGCCCATGAACACTCTGGAAACTGTGTCCGATGAGGAAGGATTGAAAGAAGTGTGCATGTTTAACCTGGCTTAGGACTGGGTGGTTGGGGTGGGATGGAGTAGTCTTATCAAATATTTGAAGATCTGATTGAGGAAGAGGGATTAACATATTCTGTGACACTAAAGGATATGACCAAGGCCTCATTTATGAGGGAATCTAATTTTCAGGTTTATTTTCAAACAATGAAATAGGGATGTCTTATGTAGGAGTAAACTCCATGTGATTAGAGGTATTTACATGGAAGTCAGGAAGTCATCTTATAGAATATTGCATAGGGGAGAGTATCTATCTGTTTATCTATCTATCTATCTATCTATCTATCTATCTATCGTGGAAGACTGAACTTACACAACCAAAGAAATTTTGATCAATTTCTTCTCTGCTCATTTTATCTCAGGAGCTACATTGTAAATTTCTTGGGGACAAAGATATAGGTCTTTTTATTGTGTCTCCCAAAACTTCTTGAAGATGATTCTGTTTTTATTTCCTCATCTTTTATATAAGATCCTTGAAATAAACAAGTAAAGGATTACGCCTGCCTCCCTGGTCTCCATCCCCACCTCCCACCCAAAACTACTACAGAAATAAGCCTGAGAGTGTAGATACATATTATGGGGCCGTTCAGTCATCTAGATTTCTAAGAGTTCTTCTACATCTTTATTAACAAGCCCAAAGTCCCATAGCTGGATTTTGGCAAAAATGGACCTAGGAATCAGGCTTTCTGGTTCCTATACTATTTCTTTCCATTACAACATTGCACCCTTGGGACCACATTGTAAGATCCAGAAATCGATGGCTGGTAGCCTGCCTCCATGTTATTTTTTGATGAGGGGAATCCAGGACAGTTGCCGCTGTTATAAATGATTATGGCACTTTCCAAATCCTAGCTTTCATAACTTCATTCTGTTTGTTCTTGTGCCAAGTTCACATTCAGATATTGTTTTCATTTGGTGTCTGGGAGGTTGTTTTTTTTTTTTTTTTTCCTGCTGTCAACTCTTTATGGACAAGTGTTTGCTTATTAAGTTTTCTTCTGTGCTATAGTGTGAAAACATTTTTTCCTTTTGGTTTTGTTTTGTGTGTTTTATGCTCAGTGACTGTTGTGGGATTGAGTTGACGAGCCCACATAGATTTAGGTTGGTCCTCTGTGGGTGGTTTCGAATGTTTGTGACATTTATGGTTTGCAGAAGCTGAAGGGGTGGCCTGGTCTATACCCTTTTTGCAAGGTATGTCATGTGTTTGCCAGACCATGCTTAGCTATGAGCTTTTGGAATTGTACCATAACTTCTTTTTTTGGACTGATTCTCCACACTTTTTTTTTTATCTGTAAACTATTATAATTTCTTGCAGCTTTATGGAGGAGTTATATGCTAGATGGATTGTTAGTTGAGGGGGACATAGAGAAACAGAAAATATGGATTTGGAGATTGAGTAGTCTGTAAGGGGGTACAGGGCTTGGTATCCCCTTGCCAGAATTTAAATGCTCAGAGATTATTTTTTCAAGGTGTTGATGGAGCTTTGATAATTGCTTAGTTTAGTGTTTATACCTGTGGGTGTTTTGATAAACCTTGTAGCTCCAACATAAAACACTCACGTTACCTAATGTAAATCACTTTATTAACTAAGCATATTTTCTGTACGTCTTATGTGACACATTATTCCTTTCATCTGATTGGTGAATCTCCAGTAAACAGTTTATAGCTAAACATCTAAAATGACAATAAAATTTAGATTAAAATAAGTTGTGATTGGGAACTGACTTGTTATATTCAAGTAGTCAGATGTTTTTTATTCACTGACTAGGATGCATGTTTAAAATATAGCTTTGGAGCTCAATTAGTAGAGACAGAGTTGGAGCAGAGATGAACATGTATTAAATTAACCTAGTCATTAGTTTTTAATTTAAATACTGTTCAGCTAAATAATTTGGCACCCGGTAAGTTTCAGTGGTGCAGGGCTGGCAGTTTAAGCACATCACTAATTATTCACAGGTTTTTTTTTTCCCCTCTTCTTTTCAAAGAAATGTGGAACCAGCAATTTATTGTGGTAAAAATATTTTCATGCACTTGCTTTTTCTGTGAAAATATTTTTCGCACATGGATGACTAGTACTACAAAGTTAGCTTTCACCACCTTCAGGTCAATTCATTTTAGAACATTTGGAAAATGATACTCTTGAAATAAGAAAATTAAGTAAGGAAAAGGGCAGTCTGTAACAGCTTGTGGAGGATCGAGTTTGAGGTTCAAACTGAAGATTTTTCCTGTCATATGATTAAAAACTGAGTGTTCTTAATCATTCTAGTCAGTTTTTTGGGAAAATGTTTCCCATATCATTCATTTCTATCCCCCCTAACCTGTATGTCTTTTATGGTCATATACTTAACTTTGGGAGCTTTGTAGACACGCTTGGAAATGGTAAAAACAAAGGACCTGATACATGGGAGAGATTCTTTTTAAGCAGAAACAAGAATTTGAGTGATAATGAAGCAGAGTTCTTTCTCCTGTGTACAGAACATAGACAGCAGGCACCCTCACGTAGGCGAGTACAGGTGACAGCATGAGGGAACAGATAATTGGCTTTGGGGTTTGTCTTAACCTGAAATCTGCCTCTGTTCAGCTAAAAACTCCGCAGTAGTGCCTTGTCATTCTAAAGCAATGGTTTTTTAAGCCTGGGTGTGCATTAGAATTACCAAGAGCTTCTTAAAGCTAAGAATGCTGGGCCCCATCCCAGTCTCCAATTTTAGGGAGAAGCCCCAGAATTTGCATTTCTTACATTTCCTAGGTGATGCTGATGCTGCTGGTCAAGGGACCTCTCTCAGAGAACCACAGTGCAGCTTCTTGATGAGCTAGTCCCCTGTCTTCCCCTCCAGGCTTCTCTCCTGGTGTTCACCCCTCACATACTAAACTTCCACAATGTCACCTGCTTGCGGTTCACAAGAGGTGCCTGTTGTTTTGTGCTCCTGTATTTGGATGCATTGGCGCCTCCTTTTGCTGAATTTCCTTCCCTCTCGTCTACTAAGGAATGTTCGTTCTTTCTTCAGGACCCAACTTTAGCATTCCTACTTTCTCCACACCTCTTCCTTAGTTTACAAAAGATAGCTAAATGAATCCTTATGTGCCACCACACCACTCTGTTCAGTTGTGCTTTCTGTGTTTTAAAGTGGTATTGCATTATAATGCATTACTGTGCAAACTGAACTGTTCATGCTTAGCAGAGGCAGCATGGATGATTTAAAGATTGAGAATAAGCTTGACTGTTGTACCAATTTATGAATGTGTGTCCTGGAGAGGATGTGAGATGGAAGAGGAGAATCTGCCATTCCCTCATGGGTCTCGTTCTTCCTTCCTCTTGATAGTATAATCTCCTGCCAAGGGTAATTCTAGTGTTAAACATAACATTTTTTGCACAACATGAGTTTTAAACCCAAACATTCCACCTTATCTTGTTCTTAACTGAACAGAGGAAAACCGATCAATTTGAGAACAGTGTTTAAGGTAACATTATATTTTATGGGTGCTTTCAAAGATTTCAAGGGGGTAATTTTGACTAAATATGATTTCACCTTACATGCTGGCTTGGAGAGTGGTCTTTATCTAGTGTATTTACTCATCTTTCTTCCTCTGTTAGACTGTGTGCTCTGAGGTATAAACCATGTCATTTTAGAGTTTTGTGGAGGATGCTCTGTATTGGTTTCTTCAATATAGCAATATATCATCCATCATATTTTATTTAACAAGGATTCAATAAATACTTATTGAATAAACGAATGAATTAAAAGAACGGTGGAGTTGGGTGATACTGCTAGAGAAGATACAGAATCTTTTTATCATGGACAGTCATCTTGGACTGACAGAGTATCAGAAGTGGAAGGCACCTGGGGATTATCCATTTGAAGTCCCTTCTCCCCTTTTATGATGTTTCAGAAAGGCAAAGTAGTTTGCCCAACATTTCTTCCATTTAATCATTCTGCTTTTTTTTCTCTGGATAGTTTCTGGGTTAGTCAAATCTTTTTTAAAGATCAATAACTAAACCAGACATAAAATTCTAATATTGTCCTTTTGGACATATTTCCCTTTTGGCATTTGCCAAAAAACAAACAAACAAACAAACAAACAAAACAACTACATACTTTAGTTTTTCTCTCTAAGAATGGATATATACCTCTCCTCTTTCACCACTTACCTAGGCTCAGTATTCAGATATGTTTGTGGGCCCATATGTGTTAGTTAGCTTCCCATACTGTGACCAAGTAAGTACCCGATGAGAACAACTTAGAGGTGGGAAAGTTTATTTGGAGCTCACTGTTTCAGAGGTTTCAGTTCATAAATGGCTGACTCTTTTCCTCCAGACCCAAGCTGAGGCTGCACATCATGGGAGGAGGCACGGCAGAAAAAGCTGCTCAGCTCAAGGCAGGCAGGAAGCAGAGAGGAGCGGGGAGGGATCACAGAGAAGCACCCTTCTAGGCATGCCACTAGTGGTCCACCTCCTCCAGACATGCTCCATCTGCCTACAGTTACCACCCAGCTAGTCCATTCAAACTAGGATGGACTGATTTAGTTACAGCCCTCAATCCAATAATTTCACTTCTAAATATTCCCACATTAACACTGGAGCCTTTGGGGACACCTCATATCCAAACCATAATACTCCACCCCTGGCCCCCAGAAGCTATTGTCTATCTCACATTGCAAAATACCTTTAGAACAATTCCAAGAGTCTCCATAGGCAATAGTTCCAGCATTACTTAAAAGTCCAAATCCAAAGTCTCATCTGAGACTCAAGGCAAACTCTTGGCTATGAGCCACTATAAAAATCAAAAGCAAGTGACATATATCCAGTATACAATGGCACAGAGTGAACATGCCCTTTCCAAAGGAGGGGAATAGGAGCATACAAAAAAGGGATGGGATCAAACCAAGACTGAAACCCAGCTGGGCAAAAAAGTTCAGTAGCCCCACATCTGGTGTCTGGTGCACATGGTAAAGAGATGTGGTCTCCAAAGGGCTTGGGCAGCCCTGCCTCTTCAGCCTTTCTGGCTTCAGCACTCATGGCCTCTCAGTTTAGCTTGGCTTTCTCTGTAGCCACAGTTTTTCTCAGCAGACAGTCTACATTACTGGCACCTCTTAATCCTGGGGTCTCCATTCTCACTTAAGTTTCACCTTCACAGCTTCATGTACTACCCTCTCAGGGGCAGCCCATAGGGATTTTAACCCTGCTACACTTTGCCTAGCCTCCCAGGCCTTCCCTCAAAATCTCAGTGGAAGCCCCCATGACCCCTAACTCCAGTATTCTGCATTCCTGAAGAACTAGCACCACATGGACAATGCTAAGGTCTGCTGCCAGTTTGAGTGGTAATTTGGCCCCTGGGATCATAACTGCAGCTGCCCCTGAGTGGCTGAGCACAGTGAAACAACTTCCTAGCTCCCCCTGTGCAAGCAGGATGCTCCCGAGGTCTTATTTTACTTTTATACCCTTGAACCTGTGATGTGGATGGCCAAGGATGCCCTCAAGGCATTTTTTCCATTGTTTCTATGCAAAGTATTTAGCATCTCTTTAGTGGCTATAATCTCTTTAACAAGCACACCATCCTTGGCCCCACTTTTACATGCACTTTCTGGCCAAACTGCAAGTTTTAAAAATCCTTCTGTTTTCTGGTCCCAGTAAACCTGGCTAAATGAATCCATCATTATTCATGCCACTGCCTAAATGCTGTGCTGCCTTGAAATTTTCCCAACCATATTAATTGCCCATCACCTTTAGATTAAACCTCACAGAAAGCCTCGGGACATGGGAAAAAATGTAGGTCAACTTCTTTGCCAGAATGTAACACAAACAGCCTTTAGTTCAATTCCCAATATAACCCTTGTTTTCTGAAATGTCATGAACACAATTTTTATTATCTTCATTCCTATGTACATTTTGGTCTTCTGAGCTCCACTAGAATCGCCCATCATGCTCCACCATTCCAACATTCTCAGGCTTCTCCAGCCTGCATCTCTGAACTTTTTCAAACTCCTCCCACAAAAACATTTCCAAAGACTTCTGAACCACCTGGCCAATTTAGTCATAGCAACAACGCCCCCCTTCTTAGTACCAATTTATTTTTTAGTTAGCTTTTCATCACTGTGACCAAAACACCAAGAACAACTTAGAACACCTCATATCCAAACCTTAAGAGCATATAAGTAGTAAAACCTGAATCACACGTGAATCCGGACTTACATGAAGTCCTGCAAATATAGTTTTTAGTTTCCCAGGCCTAGCATTTCAGGAGTTTGGAATAGATCCTGAGTGAGCTGGTCTGCAGCACTCACCCTAAGGCCTAATTAAAATTCCCTAGCTTAAATCTTTTTCATAATTATCAATCCAGAGTTCTGTAGAACTTATAGAACTTGCTGATACACCATGGTCATTTAACCTTTCTCAGCCATAGTTTTGCTTTGTATTGGAGAGTTAACAATTACTACCCTAAATCTAGTTGTTACAACAGTCACTCTGTCATCTGGTGGAAGCAGTCTAGCTTCTTGGCTCATGAGCTGGCAAGGAGACAGTACATCCTCCAGATTGCTACCTCAGAAAACTTACTAAAACACAAACCATTAGTAACTGTGTTACTGCCCTACTTAGGATTTAGTCATGCCTCCTTATTTCCCAGAGGATCAAAAAAATGGCTTTACTTCTTAAAATAGCATGCAAAGACTTTTATGATCTGGTCCTTTCTACCTTATGTGCCTCAGGTCTCTTTCCTCTATCCCTTAAACTTTTCTACCTCTCGCTATTCTAGTTCTTTTCCAACTGTGTTGAACTGCTTCAAGTCACCCATACCCACCATGTTGCTTCATGCTTCTGTGCCTTTACTAGTAATCCCAAAGTAAAGGGAGGCATAGGCTTTGGAATCCAAACACTGGGAATCCTCTTAACTATCTAGGGTTATTACTTAGCACAGTGCCTGGCGTTGAAAAAGTGGTCAGTACGTGTTAGTTTTATTGTCTGTGAAGCAATGCAAAGGTTCTTTGGAACTAGACAGGTTTATTTCCAAAGCGCTGATCTATCACTTCGTGGGTCTGAATCTATGGGTTATCATATCACTTAGCCATCTTGAGATTAGTTTTCTGTAAAGACCTATCTCAGGAATGTGGAAGGACTTGGAGTGCTGTTAAGGTGTCCATCACATACCTGCACAGGGTAGATGGCGGTGAACAGTAGATTTTTATCTCCCCTGTTATTTCTGCCACTGTACCTTAACTATTTAGTACTGCTAAGTAAGATTGGTTACTGGGGGGCTCAGAGTGCCACAGTCCCTCTAATGCTTTTTACTTGAGCATTTTTTTACTTGATTAGTAGAATTTTTTTCTTTATCTATTGATCTGACTAGTTGGCATTCTGTACTTTAAACCATCATAGCTTTGTGTTCTGCTACCAGGTCTGAGGGTAGAAAGCAGAAAAAAGAAAGGAAAACAACAAAGGTCAAGCTGATTCACTTATTCTGTGGATACTCAGACCTAGGAAAAAAATCTTTTCCAGGTCTTTCACGTTTCCTCTTCTATTTCTCTCATCCCGATGATCTGTGATGTCCCTTTACTACTGAGTTTAATTCATTTCCTTCTCTAGCTAGATAAATCCAGTCTATGATATCAGCACTCTTTTATCTCTTCAGTCAATTAATAGCATAATTCAGGAATAATATTTCACATTCAGATAAGTGGTGCCTGTTTGAATCTCCATATTTGAAAGATGCTAGGCAACCAATAAAATAAATATACTTATTAATGCATTCTTATACACATACTTATACACATTCTAATACACAATTTATTCATACTTATTCATTGAGCCAGGCTTGTCATTTTGAAGGTAAGGCTTGGCTTTGAGGCTTTTTGGACCGTGGACCAATAATCTTCTTGAGCTCTGTTTGTTCATCGTGTACTTCATTTATTTTTTAAACATTTCTTTTTTTTTTAGTGGTAGATGAACACAGTACCTTTATTTTATTTATTTTTATGTGGTGCTAAGGATCAAACCCAGTGCCTCACACATGCCAGGCAAGTGCTCTACCACTGAGCCACAACCCCAGCCCTGTTCATTAACTTTAAATTCCTTAGAAGGGAAGACAGTCAGACTTTAGAAACATGATATTATTTTACATCTCTATATAAATGTAAACACATACACATATACATATATTTTTCTAGCTCAAATTTTCCAGTGACATTTTGTCATTTATTAAGGTATAACTAGTGTATCCTGCAATTCCTTAGTAAAACTTGTAAGAATTAATGCTGTACTTAGGGCACTTACTGATCCATGGGGAAGAGTTTAATGTTTTCTACTATTTGGCTAACTGCATATTCTGTGGATACTCGGAACTAGAAAAAAATGAGTAGTCAGTTTATTGAAGGTACCCTAAAATAAATGAATACCATGAACAAGGGACCTGTCTCTGGATTTAGAGAGCAAAATGGGACAAGACTTGACTAATGCACCAATTCACTTTTTATGGAAATAAAGAACTCAAGATGTTTAATGATTTACCCAAAGTCATAGAGCTATTTATTGTCAAGTTGGCTTTCAAAGACTCATGACTATTGTATATTAACTGGCTAACTTTAAATAAAAGCTGTCAGCATTTAGTAGTTATTGAGAAAAGCTCAACAGTGTTATTTTCTTTCACTTTTTTTTTTTGGTTACAGCGAGAGGAATGGTGTTGAAATAATTTTAATGAAGAACATATTGTCCTTAATTTTCTCTTTTAGAAATGGGAGATTGTTAGCTTTTATGGCTCCTGGGGATAAAAGAGATAATGGGAGCCTTATTTCTTCTTCCTTTACTCATTCTTCCCTGCGAATCCACCCCCTTCTTAGAGAATGAGATTGCTTCATTTTTCTTTAGTTTCAAAGAATAACAAAAATAAAATGTTTATACAAAGGGAACTTCTACCACATCATACCCTGTCACTTATCTCAAGTCACTGGTAAGGAAGGACTTGGTGGATCCCCTCATCTCTAGCCAAGGGATTTCCAAGCTCCTAATGGGAGAAGGAGATGATTAAGAACACAAAACTAAGTGCACACGCATATGTATAAACACCAAGTCTTCTTAAAGACAGTTTCTGGGTTTAAATTTTTTAAAAAAATTTCCACACATTTATATTGCAGACATTTTCACAGGCAATAAGATTTAATGTGGACTTTGGAGTTTTTGAAGTGATTAACGATGCTCCACAACTTCTGGAAAAGCAACTGAAAAAAATTCTACAAAGTCAGCAACCTCGAAATCCCATCTATGATGTAGTAAGGAAAGGAAAGAATGATGTTAAACCCATTCACATGAGTGTCCCCAGTGAAGATGAGACTATTAATGTCAACTACAATATTATGGTAAGAAAGCATATCTGAGTTTATATCTTGAAAGAGAAAGTGTTTGGTGAGAATAAATTATAGTTCTTTAGACCTCCCTTTCTGAAATCTAACTGTATTTATTGTTGTACATACACATAGTATTTGTTATGCAGTATATCATCTGGGCATAGCTAATGGTCAATTTAGCAATTTTGTTGCTGTTTATCAACTAAGAAGGTTAACATGATTTACTTGGAATACTTAAATTATCAGATTATTTTGTGGCAATATAAATGTATATACTTTACTATGTAGATTAGTTGCTTTGTAGGAAATGTGAGTTTATATGGAGAATTTACTTCACTTGGATTTTAAACCAATACCATTAAGCAATTAGTAGTTAAAACTTTTGATCCTCAAGTTACTGCAGGTGGCTTTGACCTCCCGGGTCTTAAATTCTATTAACCGCCTCTAGTTTTTCTCTTCTTAGCATGAGGTCAAAATTCTGGGTTCTGACATGGGTTGTTCATTTACCAGGTCTGTGTCCTTCAACAACTCACTTTGAATTACCTCATTTTCATCATCTGTCATGCTTTCACTACCTAGTGCTTAGGTTTGTTCTGTGGATCAAATGACAATAATAATGAATGTTTAACAATACTATTTTTATCTGACAGAACTAGGCTAAAATAGGACTAACACTTCAGACATAGCTCTATTCCAGCCTTAAAGTTTTTTTAATTCTTCAGTTACTAAATTGAGATATATATTCTGTCTTTCCTATTAACTTATATCAAATTAAATGCTAACATTAATACCTACATTAAGGCATTGTTTTGAAGCCAAAACGAGGAAATAAAGTCTAAATTTTTAAAAATACGTATTTTTTAGTTGTAGGTGAACACAATACCTTTATTTTATTTTCATGTTGTGCTGAGGATTGAACCACTGAGCCACAACCCCTACCCCTAAAGTCTAAATGTTATCAGTTGTTTGTTAAAAAAGATTTTTTACTTGATGTGCCTATGATATTTATTAGCAACAATAATTACTAGTGAAGAAATAATAAACATCAATAATTACATGAAATTTAAGTGGCCAAAGCACGGTAATTAAAAGTCAGTCAGGGGCTGGGCCTGTAGCTCAGTCATAGAGCACTTGCCTCACAGTGTGAGGCACTGGGTTTGAGCCTGAGCACCATGTAAAAAATAAATTAATAAACAAAGATATTGTGTGTCCATCTTTAAAAAAAGAGTCAGAGTCAAATGGGATAAAAAAGAAAAACAGCTATTTTTTGTCTACAAGAAATCAACCTTAAATATAAGACATAACTAGATTAGAAGAAAAAAAAAGGATAGAAAAGGTATACCATAAAATTACTAATTAAAAGAAAGCGAGTGTGGTTATATTAATACTAGACAAAGTAGATTTCAGAACAAGGAATCTCGCTATGGAAGAAGAGGCGTGTGGGGCTGGGGCTGTAGCTCAGTGGTAGAGCACTTGCCTCACACATGTAAGGCACTGGGTTCAATCCTCAGTACCACATGAAAATATATAAATAAATAAAAATGTATTGTGTTCATCTACATTAAAAAATCAATTATTAAAAAAAAGAAAAAGAGGAATGTTCCATCATGATAAAGGGGTCGGTTCACAAAGAAAGCTTGGCAATCCACAATATGTATCCACCTTACAAGAGGACTTCAGAATATATAGTACAGGAGCTGACAGAACTGAAAGAGGAACCAGACAAGTCCATAGTTACAGTAGGAGATGAAAACTCTGCTCTCTCAGTAATCAATAGAAAAGGTAGGAGATCTGTAAGGACATGAAATTCTGTATGACACTGACAATCAAGACAATGTAGTTAATATTTATGAAAATTTTACCCTATAGTAGCAGGTACACATTTTTTTTAAGTACACTTGTACTATCTACCAAAATGGACCATATTCTGGGCCTCAAAACAAATTTCAACAAACTTAAAAGATCTGAAAGCATGCAAAATTTGTTCTCTAACCCAGAATTAAGCTATAAATTAATAACAAAAAATATCTGGAAAATCTCCACAAATATTTAAGTAATTAAACAAAACATCTCAAGGGAAATGAGAAACTTGTTGAATTGAGTGAAAATAAAAATCCAGCATATCACAATTTGGAGGATGCAGCTAAATTAGTCCGTGGAAAGAAATTTATAGCATCAAGTATTTATAATAGAAAATACTAAACTCAAATCATGATCCACCTTCCACTATAGGATACTAGTGAAATAAAATTAAATCCAAAGTAAAGGACAAAATCAATTAAATTGAAGAGAGAAAATCAATTAAATTCAAGAGAGAAAATCAAATGAAAATGAATTCTTTTTCTTTGGGAAACAAATCAATGAAATTGATAATCATTTAGCTAGATGATAAAAAATGAAAAGACAAAAGATAAATAACTACTATCAGAAATGAAAGACAGGATATCATTACAAATCTTATAGATGTTCAAAGAAAAATAAGAGAATTTTACAAAAAACTTTACATAAACTCAATCATTTAAATTAAATGGCTATATTCTTCAAAAGACACAAATTATTAATGCTCACTCAAGGGGATGAAGATAATCTAAATAAAAGAGGGGGAGGGAGCAGGACTGGAAAAGGGAGGAACTGCAGAATGAAATTGGCTAAATTATGGTATGTGAATATACAACAATTATTTCTGATTTTATATATGTCTATAAAGCACCAATTAAAGAATAACAAATAAATTGAAGGAAGATCAGTAGAGTAAAGGAAGGAGAATAAGGAGAAGGGAGAAGGGGGAGGGAAAGAGGAAGTATTAGGACTAAAATGGAGCACATATTCCACACGTGTATGATTAAGTCAAAATGAATCCCAATATTACATATAACTATAATGCACTAATAAAAACATTTTTAAAACATATCATCTGAGTAGCCCTGTGTTAAAGGAATTGGATCTGCAGTTAGAAATCTTCCCCAAAAGAAACTCTAGGCCTAGCAGCTGCACTGATAAATTCTATCAAACATTTAGTAATGAGTGTTGTAATGAATAATACCAAATTCATGAAAATTTCCAAAAAAAAAGGAGAGATCAATTTCCATTTCAATTTTATGAGGCTAACATTATTCTGATGCTATCACTAAAGAAAATTCAAGGAAAAGAAAAAAAAAACCCACAAACAACTGGGTATGGTGGTACTTGCCTTTAGTCCTAGTAATTTGGGAGGCCAAGGTAGGAGGATCACAAGATTGAAGCCAGCGTTGGCAATTTAGGGAGAAGCTGTCAGTGGTAGTGCAACTCTGGGTTCAATACCCACTACCACAAAACAAACAAAAAATGACAGACAAATATCTCTCATGAATGTGGACACAAAAATCCTCAAAAAAGGTAGGCAAATTGAATTCAGCAATGCAAGAATAAAAAAAGATAATTTTTATCATGTTTTAGAAGATAACATGGGTATAAATCTTTATTATCTTGGATTAAGCATTGTTTATTTTTTTAGATATGATGGGGAAAGTACAAGTGACAAAAGAAAAAAATAAATCAATTGGACTTCATCAAATTTTAAAATTTTTAGCCAGGTGTAGTGGCACACAGCTGTAATCTCAGCTATTCAGGAGACTGAGGAAGGAGTATTGCAAGTTTAAGGTTAACCTGGGCAACTTACTGAAATCCTGTCTCAAATAAAAAAAAAAAATTAAAAGGGGATGTAGCTCAGTGGTAGAGCACTTGTGTAGAATGTGCAAGGTCCTGGGTTCAATCTCCAGTACCACCCGCTCAAAAACTTTAAAAAAAAATATGCTCTAAAAAAGACTACCAATAAAGACAACCTATACAACTGGAGAAAATATTTCCAGATTACATATTTTATGAAAACTTGTATGTAGATTTTATAAAGGACTCTTACAACCTAACAATAAGAAGGGAGATTTTAAAAAGACAATTTAAAAGTCCGACTAGAATTTGAATGGACATTTCTTCAAAGAAGATATAAATGTCCAATGAGCACATGAAAAGATATTCAACAATCTTTAGTCATAGAGAAAATGTAATCCAAACTACCAGATGTCACTTGACATCTACCAGAATGGTTATAAAAATCAATTTTATTTTTTCAAACTTTTCTTTTTGGGTCAAATAGATGCCCATATTTTGTAAAAGGTGGAAATATGCAGGTAAACAATTTTTCAGTTAATTATTAGGCAGTTTGGTTTTGGATGAACTAACTACTCTGACAACCTTATAGAATTCCTAAAGGGTTTATATTGCTCTTTATACACAGTTTGGCATTTTTGAGGGGAATTGAACTCAGGGGCACTCGACCATTGAGCTACATCCCCAGCCCTATTTTGCATCTTATTTAGAGACAGGGTCTCACTGAATTGCTAAGCGCCTTGTGTGCCTGAAGCTGGCTCTGAACTTGCAATCCTCCTGTATCAGCCTCCCCAGCCACTGGGATTACAGGCCTGTGCCATAGCCCTGACTTGGCTTTTTTTTTTTTTTTTTTAACCTACTGAATGTATTGCTAATGAAGACTTCAGCATCCTGAAGGGTTGTCAGTTTGTAGCATCTTTGGAGTCTTCCTAACTGCAAGATCCAAATTTCTTTTAGATCTCACTGTAAGCCACAAGGCAGGCAGGCAGTAAGGTGCTATACTATTCAGGTGCTGGCTATTTCCATAGTTTTCTTCTATTCTTTTGTTGCCCAGAAGATGGTGTTTGATGAAACCAAGTGGATGTTTTTGCTGAACAGGAGGAGACCATTGTATGCCAAGTTTTCCATTCACGAGAGCCTAATGACTTTGTGCCAAATGTCAGCAATGTTGATTGAGCACATGTGCATTCTCATGAACATCGGCTTATCAGATGCCAGTAGCACTACCGTGGTCAATCACTTTCCTCATGGAGTTAGTAATGGTCTGTGTTGACATCTAATGCTACTGTCACAGCAAAACTAGGTTGTAGCAAATGGTCCATTAAAGCCACACAAATGCAGACACGAATATGTCACTGAGCTGTGTGTTTTATTGGTGGTTTTACTTTTTGGTGGCATTTGTTGAAGTACTGACATTCTTTAGAATTGTGAAAAAAGTGAATAAAGAAAAATTAAAATCAACAGTGAGTAGGTTTTTCAGGATGAATAACAGCTTAAAAACTCCTCAGTAATTTTGTATTGCCTTCACAACCTCAAGGTAAAATCTAAATTCTTTAATATTAATTAAGACTATTCACAGTCAGGCCCTAGCTGCTCCTCCAGCCTTCCTCCTTTTATCCCTCAGATTGCATCCTGTGGTCTAATGTATAAACTTGTCCCCTTTTCCCTTCCACAACCTAGCTAGTCATGCTTTAGGTCAGAGAGTGCAGGACATGCTCTGTGGAAACATCTCCTGAGTTGAGTGTGTATGTGGGCACCCACAGAATCCTGCACTGTGGCACCACAATATAGCCTTGGTATCTCTAGGAAAGTGCCTGGGAGTGTTTAATATTTAACAAAAAAAAAATTTTACACTACAGTGGCCTTTATTGTTTCCTTGGTGGTTCTTTTTCTGTTTCTGATAATGATGATAATTGCTACTACTACTACTACTACTACTACTACTACTACTACTATTATTATTAGTAGTAGTATTAGTATTAGTATTAGTATTATTAGTAGTAGTAGTAGTACTGGGGATTGAACCCAGCGGGCACTCCGCCACTGGCTATATCCCTACCCTTTTTTATATTATTTTGAGATAAAGTCTCACTAAAGTACCGACGCCTTGAACGTGAACTTGAGATTCTCCTGCCTTGGCCAGGTCACTGGGATTACAGGTGTATGCCACCAGGCCTGGATTTGTTTATGATTATCGTAACCTATTTTATGAGAGTAGAAATATTAAAATTGACTGGCTTTTCTTTTTTTCTCTTTCCTCTTCCTCCTCCTCCAATAAGTTACTTAACTTTCCTGGATTCAACTAGTTAATTTATAAAATGGAGATAATAGTTGATACAGGGTTTTTGAGAGAATGAAAGAGGTACTATACGCAAGAAGTTGCCTCACATTTGTGGCTCAGGGTCATTGCTCTCTCTTGTACAGAGAGATAGGAGTGGAGTACCTAATGACAGCAGGAGATCAGTATTGCTCTCATGATTAGGCCTCAGTTGTCCTAAAAGGTGACTTTCTTTGACACCGTTTTTTCACTTTCTCCTAATAGTGTCTCAATCGTGAACAAGGTATTAAGTGGATCAAAAAACAAAGACTTCCAGCATTTCTAGAAAGTGATTGCTACTTTGAATACAGGTATTAGAGTTTCATATATCTATTATTGTTAGTATACCTATTTTTCAATACCTACTTTTTCAACTAAAGTCATTTTTTCTGTGATTTCTTAATAAAATGGTATGCCGTTGACTCCAATGGAGTTGGATCCACCTGCTATAGAATAAGAGTGAGAGACCACTGACAAAAATTGCTTAACTTTTCCAAAGAGATTTCACAGAAACATCACTTAACCAATGTACTTCAATTATACTTCTTTGATCATTATACTTTTAAAATTATCTATGGTGATAATGGTATGTATGTGTGGGTGCTTACAAATGAATGTTAGTGTGACATTAAAAAGATAGCATGTCAGCCAGGCATAGTGGCGAACGTCTATAATCCCAGCAGCTCAGGAGGCTGAGATAGGAGGATCATGAGTTCAAAGCCAGTCTCAGCAAAAAGTGAGGCACTAAGCAAATCAGTGAGGCCCTATCTAAATAAAAATACAAAATTGAACTGGGGATGTGGCTCAGTGGTTGAGTACCCCTGAGTTTAATCCCTGGAAATAAATAAATAATAAATAAATAAATGATAGCATGTCAATACAGGGCCAAGATTTTCCTTTATGTTCCCTGATTTTTAAACTGTAAATACCTAAGCATTCTGAAATTATACTAAAATTTGACTTTTGCTTAGAACAACCATTTTTAAAATAAAATAAATTAGAATAGAAAAATATTAAGTAATGAGTGGTTTGATAAATAAGCCATTGGTTTTAGCAGAGCTTAAGAGAATCATCCTGTAGAGCTACAAGGGGAGAATACATAAAATGAAATTTTAGGGGTTTCTTTTTCCTGAATTCTACCATATTTGAAACTTATTTAAAAATTCATGATTTCTTCATTTCAGGTTAGCCAAGTTAGTCTCACAAGTAAGATGGAGCCAGTCAGGTATGACTTTCACACTTGGTGCAGATACTTCTCCTTGGATCATGAGAAAACTGCCTACTCCGCCGCCTCCTCAGGATGAAGAAGACGATCTCCTGGTTCTGAAAAAGTTCTATATTTCTCTTGGCGAGGTAAAAGTATTAGTAATTTTTCATGATAGAACTTCAATGAAACTTTTTGTTTCATAGGTATGTATGTCATTTATACTACTTAAGCAGAGAAGATGATTTCAAAAGCTTTTAAAGCCAGGCTCAGTGGCACACACCTGTAATCCTAGCAATTTAGGAGCCTGAGGATCATAAGTTTGAGGTTAGTGTCAGCAACTTAGTGAGACTCTATCTCAAAATGAAAAATAAAAAGACTGGGTTATATCTCAGTGGTAAAGTGCTCCTGGGTTCAATCTCCAGTACCCCTAGCCACCCCTACCCCTCCCACCAAAAAAAAAATGTAACCCCATTTAAAGCATATTTAACAATAGTTCTTGGGGATTTATGTGTACTCATTTTCTATGTATTCTTTCACTTAAAATACAGTTAGATTAAGGTATCCTTTCACATCTGAAGTAACAAAAGCCAAGACTAAAGAACATCTCAGTGTCACCCAGGAAGCAAGCATAACATGCATTACCCCTGATTTAATTGTTCATTCCAAAATTGTTATTTGGATTCAGTTAACTTTTGCACAAAAAGATGATGAATTGGATCTTCTCACCCCTGTACTGCTATAATTCCTTAGTAGTAAAATGCATTATTTTTTAACTGCTATGAGATAAAAATTTAGCCTCCGTGATTGTAGAAATGTGGAACTATATGAATGCATTGGAAGAGATAGAACCTAGAATCAAATGTCCTTTTGGATCATTGCAGCATTTAGCCTCTAATTTTAATCAGATCTTATTTCAGGGAATATGCTTCTGATAAACAATTCTATACAAAATCAGGAATGGCAAATATGTGCTCCATGTGCTGTTGCTTTCTTAGTGCTCATTCAGGACAGACATTGCTAATCAATTGTGGCACTTTTTCTGCTGAGCTAGGACTTGACTCCAAATTCGTTTCAATACAGTTTCTTTTTTTTAGACAGGCACTTCCTATTGATTAAAGATGTCAGATAAAAGGAAACCTCTTTTTTGTCTGTGTTGGAATGGATAGACTTATGGTATTTGAACTTTTTTTCCCCATGTGTATCTTCTAGCTAATTATATCATTGGGGCATTTCTATCAGTAATCTTTATCAAGAATGTTTAAAATTATACCAGTTCCATTATTTCTACTCGATAATGCTTAGTGATGTACTAAAGGCATATTTTTCTTCTCTCTTATACTTATTTTTAAGCATTTTTTTCTAAATTTATATATTACAGAAATGTCATGAATGTCATAAAATATGGACTGATAGTTGAGGCCAATAAACTTGCAAAGGGAAGATCAATCCAGGAGACTGTCCTGACTCCTTTTTTGTGAAATTAATCAAATATAGGAAGTAAAAATCCAAGCTAGTTTACTTTTGCTGTTTTCTGAGATTAAAAAAACTCATTTCTGTTCACTTGATGAATATTTTAACTACATCACATAATTTTTCATAGCCTTTGAACTTTGAGGATTCATAATTTTTGACTCTTAAATTATTTAAATGACTATAAATATGAATTAATCTTCATGATAATTGGTAATATTTCTTTGAGCCGTTAGTTACACCATCTAAACACAATTGGCCCCTCTTAAAAGTGTCAAGTGGACTAATTGACTGATGACCAACTGATGATTTCTTTCTCCCCTGTCCTCTACTCTCTTATCCTTTTTATGCAGTTGAAACAGCAGGGACATTGGTATATTATTCTCCCTCAATTTTTGGCCTACTCTCTGTACTTAAGATACTGCTTAGAAGCATAGTAGCTCTATAAGTAAATATTGAGCAACATATAATTAATATTAAATGACCTGGTTTTAAAGAAAAGAGGGAACAAAGGTGACTTCTTAGTCTTTCAAAGCTTTCATGCACAAGGAGCCTTCCTCCCAAGACGGGTAGTGGCTATGCAGAGGCACTTCTCCATTTTCTCTCTTGCTTTAGTCTCATTGTGTGGCCTGACTTGTCCTGCTAATTCTGTATAATAGACAGGGGACACTCTTTCATTTGAGCCCTGCCTCTTCTCTGAGTGCTAGGCTGAGTGCCCACCAGCTGACAATTGAGGAAAGGAGAAATGAGAGGAATGCAGGACACTCCCTTCGCTGTTCCTGTTAAACAACTTAGATTATCTAGGAAAAAAAATAGGAGATGACATTTCTGAGAGAGAGGCAGCCAGAGGAATTTTCCCAGGAAAGCTGGGATAGGAGTTTCTTACGGGCTGGGGTTCTAGAAGTTACAAATCAGCTTGGGAATTGGGCCAGCTGGCTTGGGATACACAAAGCAAAGGAAGAACTGACCAAGGAGCAGTTGGAGTCAGGAATCAATCAGTCTGCAGGAAGCATCCAATCCAAGAAAAGTTGTAAAAATGGAGTTTTAGGCAAAGGGGGCAGATAAGTTTGGAGAGGTTGCCAGTGGTGCTAAGAGTAGAGGTCTATCACATTGTAAATGAGAAGAGGTAGCAAAAGATACATCAAAGGATGTAGTAAATCCAGAAAGGAGGGTTTCATGTCCAGCTTTAGTCAGCAATAGCCTGAGAGTAAGTGTGGAGGAGAATTTGATGGTATTGTGCTCATTTTTTCCCTTTGATTATGTGATATGAAAAAAAAATATGGATTGAAGTTATTCTCTTGCTTAATGCATTTTAGTACAATTTTTCTTTTTTTCACAGAATAATTTTTCCATTACATATTGTACTTGACAAATTGAATATTATTTAATGATTTGTCCAGGTTGGCAATTGGAGGATTACTGTTAATCTTATGTTAAATTTTTTCTAGGCTTCCTTCATTCAAACAAAAGATTGGTTTACACTAGCAAAACAAAGTCAGGAAACTGTATGTACCTTTTCATTACCCTGTTGTATAACCCACAGCACAATTGAATCTCCAGCGATTTCGACCATTACTGGTAAGCAGAAAAGGATAAGATTGATTCAGAGCTTCTCTTGTTTGTTGTTTGTTCTAGTCTTATAGGACTTGTGACTGAAGAGAAAACATTATCCACACCACCCATGCCTCTTCTTCACTTCCTCTTGCTTCTTGAGAAGCAAGTTGGGATGGTGAAAGGGGAGGGTTTAAAAGAACCCAACTCTAATACTTATTTGTTGTGTGAATTTTTTATGATTTTATTCCACTTCTTGTTTTTCTCATCTATAAGATTAGACTAATGATACGTGCCAAATGTATAGAAAATGCGTGCCCTGTGCTTGGCATCTAATCTACAATTGATAAATGTTTATCTTGTCTTTATTTCCTATCACAGTTCATAAGTTCTTATTATTAAGCCTTTGCAATAAAGTGGGTACAATAGTTCTGTCTTCTTAAAAGTGAAGTCATTTATAGAAATTGAATTTCTCTTCTGTTTTTTTAAGTTCAGACAATTTTTTTCCCTCGAAAAGCAAATAAATTTCTACTGCTTTTATAGGTGCTTTTGTGGGTGAGACAAACGTTCCACAAAAACAACTATAAAAAAAAGGAAACTTCTAGAAATGGAAGTTATTAGCTATATTATTATTAGAGGAAAAAATCTAGATGTGATTCAGGAAAAGAGTTCAGGAATTCACTTAAACAGTTACTAACTGTAAGGGTGTATTAACTCTAAACCTTCTGAAAGGTATGTGCAACTTTAGGAGAAGATAAATCTGGATACTCTAGAATTGAATCTAGGTCTAGGTAAAGAGGAACATAACCTCCTTAATATTGGATTTATGGGTCTCTTGCTATTTCTTCAAAATGCTAAAGTATAATATTGGAAAGTATAGATAGTAAATATGAAAAACAAGGTCCACAGGAGGATGGTGAGCAGAGATGTCTGCGTCATATGCTCCCTCCCACTCTGTGGGATTGAGCCCAGAAACTCCTGGAGGTTTCATAAAGTCTATGATATTGGGTAGGAAAATGCAGTGTATATAGGTATTTTTTTCAATAAAAATTAAAGTGAAATATTTCTAGTGTATTGCGATTTGAAATCTAGTAACTAAGGAAATATTCATCAAGGGTGGGTACAGATGACAACCGTCACCTGGTCTGTGGCTATACTGACCATGTGAAATACAGTGCTGTCATCTGATATTCACTAATTTCTGAGAGAAAAATGGGAGCTAAATACCATGTCTTTAGAAAGAATGTAAAAATAATCCATTTGTAAGCCTTCATAAGTGCCTTGTTCTTTTGTAACTTTAATGATAGGTTGTAAGAATGTTAGGATTTGAATCTTTTTTCTAAAATAGTGAATTTTAAAGAATTAATGATTCCAGTTCTTGTCTGATCATCTGTGGTCTCATCATCTATGGCAGCTAATTTTCCTTTATTACACAACATGCACATATAATTATTAATATAGATTTTTCTACTTTTCTAATAGATTTGGTCTTTATGTTTGTCATTCTATATCAGTCCGAAATATTAAATTTTAAAAGCATACAATGTCTTTTTGAATATTCTCTGGGTTAGGAGTATCAAATATTTAGTCCATCTGCCTCCCTTGCCATGTTCAAGGAAGACAAGGAAGGCAACTGTTGGTAGTTTTTTCCCCTACTGGTTCCAAATGTGGCTTCAGAATCCTTCTGAAAATACTGGTCCATGTGCTCATCCCTGTGATAAAGTCATTTGCCACGCAGGCTCTATAACATCTATGTAACAATATCAATTTTGTCTCATATCTAACTTAACCACACTTTATCATTTAATACAGAGAGTTTTATCTTTGATGATGGAGTTCACCCCAGGACCAAAAAAAGCCTCTCTAAAATCACTGAATTTGAAGAAGAGGAGGAAGGGTCTGTATCTCTAAAAGATACTCCCTCTCATGCTCTTCTGAGAGTATACCTTGAGAAGCAACGGGGTTCGGCTAATGAAAAGTTGACATTGCACTTCTCCACGTGTGAAGAATTTTTAAACTTGTTTATAAACTCTGTTTTAAGAGCAGCCACTCAGCAAATTACTGGCCAGCCTCTCACAGAAAGCCCAGACTATATAGATTTCGACAAAGTAGATCAAGTGTCGTTTCCTGATTGTTTCTATCCTTTCTTTGGCAAGAATGTTTTAGCTGAACCAGTTCAAACTGAAAAGGAAAAAAAGTCAGAAGAGATATTATTAGAAAAAACAAGTTTAAGTTCAACGAGTGAGAGCACTGGACCTGAGAGCAGGGCTGACTGGTGTATGTCTCACAGAACTTATGACATTGGCAATAGAAAGGAGTTTGAAAGATTTAAGAAATTTATGAAGGGCACATTAGGGGAAAAGTATTTGTGGCTATGGATGGATATTGAAAGGTTGAAAGTTCTAAAGGACCCTGGAAGACATCAAAGGTATTTCTATTTTTTATTTTTCAATAGTTTCAAAAACAAATTCTAGAATATTTGGGTTAGTTAAGACAAGTAGAAAGACTGAAATAAATATAAAAATGTAGCTTACGCTTCTAGAGGAATGAATAATGATAAAATTTCTTTTATAATAAGACTACATTTTGATTTCACAAATGTTCTGTTTTCATAGCTTTCAGGTACTAATATAGAAATGATTTGGGTTTGCATAATGTTTCATCCCATAAATTGTAGAACTACTCTAAAATTTTCTACTTAAGTTTTTATAACATTCCAATGATGTTAAATGTTTTAGACAAAAAACTTATCAGTTGTTTAAGCACACTTGCATAGTAGAGCTATTCATGCCAGTGTAAGGGCCTGTTCCTAGTAAAAACTCCTTGGTTAACAGATTGCATGAACTTAGCTCTGATTCCAAGTAGCTGGATATCTGAATGGGTCTCTCCACTGGAAAGCCTCCTGGAGATCTAATGGGGTTCAGGTTAGCTCCATATAGGTTACCGGAAGTCTGAGAATTTTAAGAGGACACTATTTTAGGAAAGTCCTTATCTTGACTGTAGTTTCCTGATCTTCTCTGAAGCCGATTATCTACAGTAGATTGCAATTCCTATTAAGATTCAACTGAGTATATGCTGAGTGATAGGATTATTCTAGTTATTTTAATGATTAAAGAACTTATAGTTGTAAGAGCTGGGGCACCATAATTGGTTATGGAGTGTGACCTGACTGATTATGGAGTGAAGGTCATTACCACTTTTCAAGACCTATCAGGGAAGTTACATGCAAGTAACCTACATAGGTTTTTCAGGATTAATACTGTTTCAATTATTGCCACAAAAAATACCTATATTTTGTGGCCTAAAGCAACTAAATTTTACTTATTCTCTTATAGTTCTGGAGGTCCGAAGGCTCTGGGTGGGGGAGGGGAGATCCATTTCTTTGCCTTTTCTAATTTATGAAGGCCACCTCCATTCCTGAGTTTGTGGCCTCTTCCTCCATCTTCAAAACCATCAGCATGGCATCTTGCCCCCGACCTCTCTATTTGTCCTCACATCTTTGTGACTGTCTCTCCTTCTTCCCTCTTTTAAAGGACTCTTGTCATTACATTGGGACTACCCTGATAATCCAAAATAATCTCTTTAAAGTCCTCATCTAAATACATCTGTAAAGCCTCTTTTACCCCAAGTAAGGTAATAAATTAACAAATTCTGGGTATCAGGATGTGGACAGCTTTGCAAAACCATTCAGCCTCCCACAGATGCCCTTCTGTTATTCCCATAACTGTGAGAAACATTTGTATCACCATAAAAAAATGTGTGGTATTTCTATATTGGTTTTGAGATCGTCCATTATTTGTCTGGAACACATTTGGTTAATAGAATATTGTGTCAATATGTGTGTATATGTAGGTATGTGTTTTATTTCAGACATCTTGAGAAGATGAAAAAATGCTATCTAGTGAGCAGCGGAGATTGCTACCTTTCTGCAGAAATCTTATCAAAATTTAAACTGTTAGATGGATCTCACTGGACTGAAGAACATTTAAAAAATATTCAGTCTGAGGTTTTAAAACCTTTACTTCTGTATTGGTAAGAAAAATAATGTGAATTGAAGTTTTTTACTTTCACTTTTCTTAGGCTATTTTATGAGTTATGGCTTTTGTCAGATTGGCCTATAATTCATGGAAATTTAAAATAACATTATTAATCTTTAACCCTCTTAAAAATACTTAACTTTTAAGTAATTGGAATATTTGGGTGACTAAATCCATAATGAGATTGGACTTAAGTTTTCTTTTAACTTTGTGAACACATCCTTCTATACCTTACTCTTTTATTATCAGTATCCCATAATATTGGTGTGTGTGTGTGTGTGTGTGTGTGTGTATAAAATTAATGTTACAGTTTTATCATCTCAATGAACATTTTTTGAGCATTTCCTTTAGGCCAAGCGCTTGCCAAGGATAAAGGATAAAACCTGTTCAACTAGGTAGGAGTCATGGTCCCGTGAGAGGAACGGACAGGTGAAATTAAATAATAGGAAATATGGTGAATGTACACCACGTGGTCCCTGCTTAGCACAGAGAAGAGGGCACATTTCACTTAAGACTCAAAGGACTGGTAGCAAGGAAAAGCGAACAGACACGGTATAGATTAAAATGTGTGCTGTTTGAGGATCAGCATGGTGTCCACTGTAACTGTTGGATCTGATTGTGTAATTTCTTTGCTTTAAATCTCACTGATTTTCCCAAAGAAAAATTCAGATATTTTTAAAAATTAGCAAATCAGGAGGGGTGTGGTGGCACAGGCCAGCGGCTCTGGAGGCTAAGACAGGAGAATCGCGAGTTCAAAGCCAGCCTCAGTAATGGTGAGGTGCAGTGAGATCTTGTCTCTAAATAAAATACAAAATAGGGCCAAGGATGTGACTCAGTGATCGAGTGCCCCTGAGTTCAATCCCAGGTACCAAAATAAATAAATAAATAAATAAAAGTAAATCAGGTAATCATGATTTGTTCCTTGTCCACTTCTCTGACATCATCTCCCACCTAAGTATTCTAGATTATGTACATGCTTTGTACTTTTCTATGTTTAATGTTCTGTTCTTTTGGTCAGAAAATTTATTCTTTGATATTTTAAGACATACAGAAAGGTATAAATTATACTATAGTGGGTACATGTGCACACACGATCCAACTTAATAAAACATTACCTCTACGGGGGGGCTTTCCTTTATTAATTACACTTTTTGTTTTGAGATCATTGTATATTCACATGGAAATTTTATCCAGTTTATCCCAATGGTAACATCTTGCATAATTACAGTACAATATCACAGTGAAGAGATTAATATTGATAGGATATGCCCATCTTTTCTACATATTACCAGTTCTACATGTACTCATTTGTGTGTGTATTTAGTTCCTTTCTCACTTTGTATATCTATGCATGTGCCAGCACAGTCAAGATACAGAACAGTTAGGATATCACAAGCTTTCTTTGTAGTGCCCTCTTATAAGCACCCCGCACCCTCTCTCTCTCCCCTTATCCCTAACTCCTGGAAACCACTAGTAAATAAAATTATATGTAATCTTTTGCCATTAGCTTTTAAAAACTCATGCAATTGTCTTGAGATATATCTAAGTTGTATGTATCAAGAGTTTGTTGCTTTGTATTTCTGAGTAGTACTCATACACACATACATACACTGTAAATAGATTTCTCCCACTCACAAGAACTTGAGAATTAAGGTGTGTACAAATGTACACAAGAACTTATACAATGGCAGCATCAAAAATAGTACAGTACTAGTTTCGGACTCACTGCGAAATGGCCCATATTATTGGGTGAATTCACATAATGGCTAATCAAAGACTAATGTTATGTGAATGAAATGAGTGTAAAATTATAATGGTAAGGGCAGTAAGGATTTATGGAGTCAAATCAAGATACTTTAATGATATTAATCATAAAATTGAGGCACCTACATTTCCTGGCCATCAGATGTGTGATGTATTTGATAAGGCATTTCTGGATATGCCCACTTACTGATTGACATGTGAAAGGAAGTAATTTTGGATATCTCCAAGTGTGCTAAATAAAGCTTCTGAAATGTAGGACAGAATGACCATGACCGTAGAGATTACATGGGATGCTTCCTGATTCTAAGCTACTTTTGGACTGTGGATTCTCCTCCACTCTTGCTTTGTTCTCACTGAGAAGATATCTACCTTCTTCCTATCATAAAGGGAAGTAATTTTCTGCCAGGTCCTGCAATATGGAATAAAAATTAGTCCTTGGGCTGTGGCATCTGGGGGAAAACCTGGTCCAAGAACCAATTAGCCACAGGCCTTGACAGCTGGAGTTAACCCTGTGTACAATAGTTAACCCACAGACTGAGTACCAGGATATCCAACCAATTAAGTGTGGCCTTGACATCGTGCCAGACATTCTTCTTCCTAAGTTTCTTGCAGTAGAATTGGTCTTTCAATTATATAAATTGTTGTAAAATTAATTACTATCTTCAAATTTAAGACTTGCAAATAGATAACTTGAATCATAACCCACTTTAGTAGCATATCTGAGCATTACAAAAGAATGTTTATAATGTCTAAAAATGTTAATTCCCCATTCTACCAATTTTTTATTGGTACTATAAATACTAAACTGCTTTAAAATTATCACAGTATGTTTTTTATTTTACTAGAAAATATGTTATTTAAATCTTCCTTCATCAATACATTTTTCTTTTTCTTATCAATCAGCTAATAACAGATTATTTTATGATATTTTCTTGCACAATTGCCTTTTTATATGAGCAAAAAGAATCACAGGCAGTTGACATATAGAAAAATATTTTTTAAGGCTAGGGAGCAGAAGAATAGAAGTTATTAGAAAAGGGATATACTAAGATTGATTGTTGATTGAAGATTATTTGTAGGCTTTTGTTTTTGAGGCTTATTGTCTAATTTAATCTTAATATCTCTAATCTTAAATTTGTTTTTCCAATAAACAGGGCACCAAGATTTTGTGTTACTCATTCACCCTCAACAAAACATGCTACAGCTGAACTGAAATTCTGGCACCTCCGTCAAGAGAAACCAAGGAAAGATATTGATCCTTTTCCACAAATGGCAACCCTCTTGCCATTAAGACCTAAATCTTGCATTCCGCATATAACTGAGGTCCAGGTAGGGTGTCCAGTCTATTCTTTGGTTTCAGTTAAATATCCATGCTTGAGTGTTGTACACTGATCCTCCTATTGGTTTTATCACATGCTTTATTGGAGTGCTGGTGGGTCCCAATGGACATGCTGCCACAGTTAGGAAATGGAAAAATCTACAATCTGTAGCCTACAAAGCAGCAAAAGTGATGGTTTTAAAATGTATGATTATGTCACTCATATGCTCAAACTCTCCATTGGCCTCCTCTCCCATAATAAAATCCATTCTTTGTGTAGCTATACAGGCCCCTGCCGTCCTGATGACCCTGTTTCCTACCCTCTTCTCCAACTTACTCTATCCTAACCACACTGGTCCCCCCCCCTTTTTTTTCCTCTTTGATACAGCATGTAAAAACCTCAGGCTTTGCACCTACTGTTCTCTTTGCTTGAAGCACTTGTCCTCCAGATGTCCACGTGGCCTCCCCCATCTCCTTTAGATGTCTGCTCAAATATCACTTAATCCTTGACTCTTCTGTATGCGCATTTATGTAGAATACCATACACATCCATCTATCTCTGTGTGTGCCCTTCACCCTGCTTATTTTGCTTTTTTTGTGCTTATGAGCATGTGATCGGTTTGTTTACTGTGTTTTACCTCTTATAGAATATAAGGGATTTTTCTTTGTTACCTGTTTGTCCCTAGTGCCAGAAAACAGGGCCTGACATGTAATTACTGGTTAGTAAATTGAAAGAATGAATGGGAAGTTGCAACAGCAGAATTATAGGCAGTGAGTTTCCATCATCTGAGGAAGAATAAGATTAAAAGCATAAAAAGATTAAGGGAGGGCTGGGGCTATGACTCAGTGGTAGAGTGCTTAGCATGTGTGAGGCACTGAGTTCAATCCTCAACATCACATAAAAATAAAAGTATTGGGTCTACCTGCATATGTAGAAGATAAGGAGAAAATCTGAAAAGAGAAGAAAAATTAACTGACTTTAAATAGAATAAATAAATAGTCCTTTGTATTTTGGCACAGAGAAGCAATAACTATACCTTCATTTCAATAATAAGAAGCCTAATTAATCTTAGTTGGCTTTAAAGGTATTGCAGAATGTTGACTGCCATTGACTATACACAGCCTCTTCTTTATATTCAGGATATCTTATTTTTAAAGGCAGGAAGATGTTTAATGAGGTTTTGAATGTTTTACTTCTACAAATAGTGTTTTAGAGCTAGAGAGACATTACAATTCTTCTGTCCATGGAGAAATTTTAAAACATACCAATGCCTGAATCCTACTTTCAGAAATTCTGATTTAATTGATCTGGAATGTATCAGGGTCACTGAAAAATCAGGGAGTTGCTTTGGAGGGTTCTCAACCCTCCTTGAATACTAGGGCCATGGTTTAGAACCTGCCTTTTTAAAAGATTCCCAGGTGACTTGTATGGGAAGCACAGCTACTGGCTATTAGTTCTCAAGCTTTGGCACACTAAGCATCACCAAAGACCTTGTTCAAACAGATTCCTGGTCTCCAACAGAGATCAGGGTTCAGTAGCTCTGGGGTGGGCCCAAGGCTTTCATTTCTAAATGGCTGCCTCTCATGAGGCTGCGTTGGGGGGACCACACTGGGTGTTAGTGTGTCTTTAGTGCACAAGTATTTGCTCATCCATTGTTTTTACTTCTTCCTGGCTTCCTTTGCATATTGTGGCTATACTGTATGCCACTCCACTGATTACTCCTCCTGGTTCGCCCATGTGACTCAGCAACCCAGTTACTAGGTGAGCACACTTCTTGGAGGCAGACTTCAGGGAACATATCACTGAGAGCATACAAACATTTGCATAAACAACAACTTCAAATGGAGAGGTACTGGGGAAAGAAAATAAGATGTGGTTAAGAAAAGGACCTTGAATAAGTGAACACTGCCAAAGGAAAGGAGAGAGATTAGCTTGTGTGAAAAAGTGGTAGAAACATGGATTCTCCTCTGTTGCCTTTGGCTTCCAGAGAATTAGCACCATCTGTTGTCCTGGATATTTTGTAGCTTGACAGTGCTTTCTGATCTCACCCTCTCTCCTTGGTAGAAAGCACTCAGTGCCATTTTTTTTTTCCCATTCAAAAATTAAGATATCATTCCTATACAATAAAAGATGCCCTTTTCAGTGTATAGTTCTGTGAACCTTGACAAAAGTGTACAATGTATAACCACCATCAGAGTCATGGTACAGTTTCTTCCTCTACCTTCCTCCTCAATTCTATTTGCTCTCTTGTCCGTGCTCCCACCCCCGCCCCCCCCCATCCCTGTTCTAGCTTCCACCCAAGCCAGCAAGCTCAAAAACTCTAACTTGGGTTTCTCTCTGTATGATACACTATAATTTTGTGTGTGCATGTGTATGGTAAAAAGCACATGGCATGACATCATCTCTGCTATGTTTAAGCGTACAGTTAATACTTGTGTCGTGGCTGTCCACTTTTGTGGAACAGAGTGTCAGACTTTGCATCTTGCAAGTCTGGCGGCACACCCATTGGAGACAATGCCCCCTACTCTCCCTCCCCTCCTGGAAACCACACTTCTATTTTCTTTTTCTATAAATTCGATTACTTTTCTATGTTTAACTGTAAGTATCACTGAAAGCTTGGTCTTTGTCCCCATTGCTAATCTAGTAACAAAGGCACAGTTTGGGGAAAAAGGAAAAAAGGTTTTTTGCTTTGCTATCAAGGGAGGAACACAGGGGACTCCGATCCTAAACACTGTGATTCTGCCCATCAGCAGGAACAGGGGGCTTTAAAGAGATGATTCAAAAGCTACCTTCCACGTGTTCTCTGTTGGAGTGGTAATTTACTTGTTAATTGCTCTCCCCAAAGTCTGGATTACTTCCTTCCTGTGGGGAGTGTGTACTCAAGGACAGATAAATCTGCCTAAACAGGGGAAGAAACGTAGTCCTATTTTCCCATAGATAGGGAAGGGGAGAGATTAGGGAGGAACGGGAGAGAGAAAGAGAAAGCTACTTGTCCATTTTAAAAATAAGTTGCAGTGGCAGAGCAGCAAGGGCTATATTTAAAGCATGAAGTGGACCACTCTTACTTAAGCTCAACTTCCTATGGGGGCCTTTCTTTTATTGAGTGTTTGATTAATGTCATGCTGTGTTCTGGATTACTAAAGGAGATTAGGAGCCCTGATATCTAGGAATCTATATGTAGAACATACTTAGGCAAATAATTTTGCTTGTAGAATCCTTAAAAATTATTAGTAGTTGTTAGGTATGTAGAGTATATATACACTTTATAGTTCTGGATAATAAAATATCACAAATATAAAAACAATAAAACTATAAATTTGGAAATAGGAGACAAATCATTCTGATATTATCTCCTTCTATGTAACTATTATTTGTTTTCTCATAGGCATCTTATGAATTTTTCATTTTAATGCATTTCTACTTTTATATTGATTATTTCTTTTAACATCATCAGTATTCTTCCGTGTGTGTCGTCATCTTCATAGACAGTTTTTAAGTGTCAAGTTCTTCCTCCAGCTTCCTCCAGCAGATTCTGCTTTCACAGCAGTAGAGTCAGGACATACAATTTTTTGGCTCTTCTTTTCTTTCCTTAAATCTAACTTGTAATGACATTTCACTCTGCGGGTTGCATAAAACTGGGAATTGGGGAAGGAGAAAATTTCCATTTTAGTAAGAAACATGGTAAGGGGGTACAGTGAAAGAAAAGTCCTCTAGTGATCAAAAGAAATTTGAGGTCTGTGTACAGAATGATGTTTTATTCTCTATTTTTTTTCCATTTTGCTCACTTTTGATTTTGTTCATTATCTTACCACTTTTAGAAAGAGGACTTCAGTTTATTACAACTTCCTAAATCTGCCAAGAAATTACCTAGAGTAAAAACAGCAACTCAGAAGCCTTTGAAGAATGAATCTTTGTATCTAGTTTCTTCAAAGGATGACGGGATTGAGAAAGGGTAGGTGAAATTTTGTGTGTGTCAAGTGCTTTCATACAGTGGTAAGATTTTGAAGAATTTAAAAATTAAGTAGAAAACCAGTACATTGATTTTATGTGGGTTCTTATATTTCAGTTGATAAGTATTAAAAGCTTATACTTAATATACAGATTCTAAATTAATAGTGTAATTCCATATGTTAGTAACTTTAAATAGATGGTACCTCCAATCTTTGACCTGTCATGAGCTGTACAATATGGACTTCCCAGAGAAGATTGCTTTCTATCCTATTCAATAATTTATATTTCTCATATTTAAGAACTCATAAGACTTTCCAATATTGTCATTGTTTAATATAGCATATTATTTTATCAATTTAGGCTTGTTAACATACTTACCTTTTTTTGTTCTTTATTTCCAATGGGATTATTGGTATTTAAATTTTGTCCTCAGAGTGAGAGTTGGTCAAATCACCTTGTTTATTATTTCCAAAAGTAGTAATTAATGAGGTTTTTTATTTGTTTGTTTTGTTTTGTACCAGGGATTGAACCTAGGGGCACTTAATCACTGAGCCACATCCCCAGCCCTTTTTAATTTGCTGAGGATGGCTTTGAATTTTCAAACCCCCTGCCTCAGCTGCCTGAGCCACTGGGATTACAGGCATGTGCCACTGTACCAGGCAGTTTTTATGTTGTTGATACTTTGCTTGCATTAGATTAGTTGATTTTTATTGCATATCCATGAAGGCATTTTTCAGGTGATGAAACAAGTGAAAATGTATATAGAGGCATGTGTTTCACAGAAAATAGGAATTTTGGAAACTACATTGTTATGACTAGGATATATTACATGAAACAGCAGGAGAGAGGCTAAAAAGATAAATGAGGTTCAGAATGTGGAATTTTTTATCTGTCACATTAAAGAATTTGAGATTATTCTCTGTGTACTAGAAATCAAGTGGATATTTGATGTGTCACTTATTAAAATTAAATTGTTTTGTTTTTTAAACATGCAAATATACACATAGTTCAAAAATAGTAGGGACAGTGGTGGAGTTCAGGGGTAGACTATGAGGCTCTCGGTTTTATACAAAGCACTGAAAAAAAATGTCATGCTCTACACTTATACTGTAATTTGTTTATTTTTTTCTATTAATGAATCTTAGAAGTTTTTAAATAGCAGTAAATGTACTATAGCAATAGATATGCCATTATCTATTTTGTTTCTTGTTATTATCATCTTGTTTCCTCTTATGTCTGATTATCATTCATTTTATAAAACATTGTGTTTATATTCTATTGAAGGACAAGGCATTATTTTCAATATTTTTTGCTGTTGCAGACAACATGACAATGGATATTCTTGTACATTTGCTATATTTCACATATAAATGTATATCTATAGGATAAATCCCTATAAATAGAATTGAATCAAAGTTCACATACTTTTTAAATTTTTATAGATATTACCAAGTTGTCTTTCTGAAGTATTGTTACAGTTTGTTTATATTCCCCAAGGCATGCATGAGAGTGCCTTTTTTACCATACCATTACAAACACATATATGTTACCTTTTATATTCAGATAGGTTTTTGAAATTGCATTTATTACTTTTACTGAATTTGAGCTTTTTTTCATATATTAAAAAATATTTTTACATTAACTTCTGTGAATTTCTGTTCAGAAAGAGAAAAAACAGGGTTAGAGGAGGCAGATGAGTTTAGTTAGGGTCACTGCCTAGGTGAATGCTCTGGTGTTGAGTACAGTATCTGACACATAGTATGTGTTCTAGTATTTGTTGAATGAATTAATATAGAGCATAGGGTTCTCTTGAAGAATGAGATAAAACCATGTTGGGTTCTTATTTTTCCACATCCTTGCCAACACAAATTTTGTGTTGAAAGTATAAAGTATATCTCCATAAAAAATTAAAACTACAGGGGCTGGGGATGTGCTCAAGGGGTAGCGCGCTCGCCTGGCATGCATGCGGCCCAGGTTCCACCCTTAGCACCATATACAAAGAAAAATGTGTCTACCGAAAACTAAAAAATAAATATTAAAAATTCTCTCTTTCTCTCTCTTTAAAAAAAATTAGAACTACATTAAGATACACATTGGAATACTTGTCCAAAATATAGGTCTGGAGTCCAGGGAAGAGATCAACTATAAATAGATTTGGGAAGCATTATACTTTATGAAGCAGTTGAAGTGTGGGCATGGAGGGATGATCACAAGAGAGAAAGAGTATTATAGAAGGAGAAGGACTAAGTTATCAAATTTTACAATAAAACAGAGAATACAGAATCAGAATAGAGGGACAAAAAGTCTGAGAGATGTGAAATGAACATATAAAAAAGGGTGATCATAGAAACCAAGGGAAGGAAGAATTTTAAAAGAATGTTAAATGCAAAGTAGTCAAGTTAATGCCAGAAAGTATACATTTTTATTTGTAAATGACAGAGTTATTGAAAAAGTTTTTGTAAGGTAAATTCCAAGAGACAAAAACCAAATGATAGCAGGTAGAAGAATATTTCAAAGGTGAAGATGAACCAATTATTATTAGAGCACTCTACTTTTAACTTCTTATTTTGAAGTAACTGTGATTCACATTTAGTGGAATTATATAAAGCCCATACATGCTTCACTCAATATCCCCCAGTGGTATCATCTTGTGTATTTAGAGTACAATATCAGATCCAGGAAATTGATATTTATATAACCCAGCTACCTTATCAAATTTCATCAGTTTTATATGCATTTAGTGTGTGTGTGTGTGTGTGTGTGTGTGTGTATGTGTGTGTTTAGTTCTGTACAATTTAACACAGGTGCATTTTCATGTGACTGTCACCACTTTAGATACAAAACAGTTCCATCACAAGGATCTCTTGGACTACCATTTAATACTTACAACCACTTGCCTTCCTTCCCCTTCCTCCAGCCACTGACAACCACTAGGCTGTTCTCTAACTCTATAATTTTGTCACTTCAAGAATGTTATATAAATGGGATTATGAAGAATGCAACCTTTGAGATTGATTTTTTTTTACTCTTAATTTCCTTGAGATCTATCCAAGTTGTTGCCAGTATCTACAGCATGTTTCTTTAATTGCTGTGTAATATTCCATAGATTACCCTTTTTAAAAATTTGGATATATCTACACCTAAAAAATAAATATTAAAAAAAAGAATGTGGCTTTAAAAAATTTTTGATATAATGATTTGAGTGAGTCAGAGTAACAGTTAAAGTCACTACATTTAGGAGAGAATGTTTCTGTTAAAGTTGTTCCTAAATATTTTGGGGGGATTTTCTTTCTTTGAGGCTGTTGCAAATGGAAATGTTTTCTTTTTCTTTTTAAAATATTTTTTGTAGTTGTAGATGGATAACAGTACCTTTAACCTTTAATTTTATTTATCTATCTTTATGTGGTGCTGAGGATCAAACCCAGGGCCTCACACATGCTAGGCAAACTCTCTACCACTGAGCCACAACCCCAGCCCCTGGAAATGTTTTCTTAATTTCATTTTTGGATTTTTCATTGCTAGTCTACAGAATACAATTTGTTTATTTATATTTTTGTATATTTATCTTGTATCCTGTGACCTTATTGAACTTATTCCAGTATATTTTTAATGGATTTTGCATATTATCTGAAAATCAATATAGTTTTAATTTTTTTCTTTCAATCAGGATACTTTTATTTATTTTTCTTCTCTAATTGCCTTAGCTAGACCCTCCAGTACAGTGCTCAATAGAAGCAGAACAACAGACATCCTTGCCTTGTTCCCAATTTTAGGGAAAAGCATTCAACCTTTCACTATTAAGTATGATGTTAGTTATATCTTTTTCACAGATTCTCTATCATTTTGAGGAAGTTCTTTGGTGCCATATATACCAATTGCACACAAAATTTGTTGATCAATTGGTTCTGATCCCAATAATTTAGGTCAATGCACATATCAGAAAGCAGCAAAGTTATTCGTTTAACATCTTTTACTGACATTTCTGAATGTCTGAAGCCCCAGCTGGATACAAGATTTGCTTATACAGAAGAACCTAAGGTACGTATTTTGAGGACTGGATAATCTTCTCTCTCTCTCATTGGTCAGTATCCCTTGATGTTAGAAAATTTTTTATTGATTCACCATATTTTTCTCTACTAAGCAACACATTTTATTTTTTCCTTGACAAAGGATTTTCACACAAAAATTCTCCTGTCCTCTATGTTTCCTTTTGTAAGTAAGTTTCATGTTTCACTTATTATAAAAACTATTTGTTCTGGTTTGGGTATGATGATACCTCAGACACAAAATAGCACCCTTTAGTATTTTTAAATTCTTAAGTGTTGATTAAATAATATTTGAAGTTAGGTTTTGGAAATATAAATTTTTTTTAATATTTATTTTTTAGTTGTAGTTGAACACAATACCTTTATTTTATTTATTTATTTTCTTTATGTGGTGCTGAGGATTGAACCCAGGGCCTTGCGCGTGCTAGGCGAACACTCTACTGCTGAGCCACAACCTCAGCCCCATGGAAATATAAAAATTTTAAAAGGCAGAGTATTCCCAGAGTACAGCTGCCTTTATAACATGGATTTAATGCACCTATTTAGATGAAGATTTCATAAGTATTATACTTTAAGTAGAAACCTCAGAAGCCCCAATATAGTCTCAACACTTAGCTGTAATTTTGTGTAACTTTATTCTATTTTTAGCAAATAGTTCTCCTTTTTTCTTATTAGGATTGTTTTTCCTACTAAAGTAATTATTTTTTTAGTTTGGAATGCTAATAGTTAAACATCATAAAACATCAAATTCTTATCTTGGAATTTGTTTGGCAGGCAGTTAAAAAGGTAGAGAGACAATACAATAGAGAGCAAGAGCCTTAATTAAATCCTAAATTTTTTCACACTCCATTTCAGATTATAAAGAAATCTGAGTTCCACAGAACAAATAACAGAGTTCATGCAAATAGCATATGCCCTCTCATATTCTGGAGTCACTCTTGTGTTTGGAGAAATAGCTCTCCATGTTTCAAGGATGGCATTAGTGTTGCTAGCATTGTTGTCAGAGAAGCCATAAACAGTAGAGTTTTATGAGAACTTATATTGCCTTTTACACTCTGTAGGCCATGACCTATGCGGGGTGGCACTGTCCAAAGAGGGACTCCCTAAGGACAGATAATGAGCAGCACTGAGAGGCCTTGAAGATAGTTCTTTTTATATCCTCTTGTAGCTATAATAGCAGCACCTCAAGGCTAAAATAACAGTAAATAAGTAGGAGAGAAGAGGCCACCAACAGAGATTTGGAAGACTTCTCAAATGCCATCACTGTGCCTGAAAAATTCGAACAATTGAGGTTGGGAAGTCACTTAAGATATCAAGTTTGAAATCAGATTGGCTTATAAAAGAATGAATTTTGCTGCTATAGTTGGCTCCATAAATGAATCTTATAACAGTCATCTGCAAACAGACTGCATTAATGACGTGTATAGTACAAAACAAAATAACATAGTACAGTGGGAAAGTGACAGGCTGGCAGAACTTAGGAAACCCACTTGTACAATGCTATTAAACATTACAATGCTTTTGGGAGGATGATAGATTTCTGTTTTGTTATCTAGGTTAAAACCATAGCAAATATTGATGCCCTAGGAGGATACGACATGGAAAATTTGTTGCAATCTTTGTATGTAGAAAACAGAGCTGGATTTTTCTTTACTAAATTCTGCGAGGATTCAGGAAACAAGGTAGAAAAGAATTATTTAAAATTTTATAATTTTGCTCCATTTAAAAATAAGTGGAATTAAAACAATTCAGTGCTCAAGTAAATATATTTGATGGTAAAATTCCCATCTCTGGTAAGAAAGTCAATATTTTATATTTAGTAAAGATTTAAACATCTCAATTATAATTCTCTTTGGTTTACTACTCTACTAAGATTACAAAGAAAAGTAAAATACAGATAGACCAAGATTGGCTTGCATTACTAACACTGGTTTATTCTCAAATAATTTCATCTCAGTGTAATATATTTTAGAGTGGATTTCTATCAATCCTTTAATTTTTTTTTAATCATTTAATTTTTAAAAATTTTTTTTTAGTTGTTGATGGACCTTTATTTTATTTATTTTTATGTGGTGCTGAGTATTGAACCCAGGGAGTCACACATGCTAGGCAAGCTCTCTACCACTGAGCTATAGCCCCAGCCCTCAATCCTTTAATTTTTAATAATTCTACAAATTACAATGAGTAAAGGCAAAATTATTTCACTGGCTCAATTATTAGAATAATGTTTGGTTTTGCTATAATATACATTTGCTCCTATCAAAATACCTTCAGATTTTGGTTGCATGCCAGAAACATGTGGTTACTCTTTAACTAGAACACTTACTATTTTAATGACTAATTATGTGAGAGGCATACATGCAAAAAAAATATAATGTCCCAATGACAATACCAATAAATATTTTGCATATTGCCAGTTTGTGATAAATGATTAAAACTATCATATATTGAACCTGATTTATGGTAACAGCAAGGAACTAACCAATGATTTATATTTGAAATTAGAGCTTTGTAGAGCTTTAATAATTGGTTGATCCTTGTTTATGTTCTTTTTCCATCTGCAGTTGTGGAAGAACTGTGTGTACTTTTGGTTTGACCTACAAGCTTATCATCAGCTTTTCTACCAAGAAACACTTCAGCCTTTTAAAGTATGCAAGCAAGCACAAGTAAGTAGTAAATAATGCTGGGTCCATGTGAAGCTCTAAGTACACAGAGAAATAAAAATTGTGTCCAGCCTCAAACAAGAGAAATCTGGGATTATAGGCAAAAAGGCAGCAGTTAAATTGTAGCCAGGGGATTACTTTATTTAAATGTCAGCAGAATATTGTCTTGTAATCTGATTTGTGGATTTTCAGTTTTATCTGTTTTATTTGGTTTGTTCTGTTTTCCCTTTGCTGCCAACTACTTGTTCTTCCAATAAAGAACATCTCATCCTTTTTTTTCTCCCCTCTAACTTATACCTTTTTGTTTTGACTATGGGAGATTTAAAAGAAAACCCTGAGAGAGGACTTGTAATGAGTCACCGGAGTGACCAGGAGTCGCTGACCAGTGTTCTCTGAGCCTCCTTCATACCTCCACTACTGGCTGCGCCAGGCCCCTCAGCCTCCTGGCTTCTGTGCTACACACCCTGTGAGGCACACATTCACAGGGTGGTTTCAAGACCACCCTGAAGTCTCACAGAGAAGGAAGAACAGAAGATTCTGGAAAGGGGTTCAGAGAAAATGGCTTCTTTGGGTGGGGGGAGGCAGGAAAGGGAAGAGAATTATGACTCAAGTTGACTTATCTTTTTGGTTTTTTTTATTCTTGGGTTCTTCTGATCTTTTTATGAAGAGAGGTCTCTAAGCCTGGAAAACTGCTCATCACTTCTATATCTGTTGATCACTTAAGTGATTCTTATAACCCAGAATAGCCCATTACAGAATACCTCCCCCCAAACCCTACTGAGGAAACCAGCTTCATCATTTTATTTATCATTTCATAATCTTATTCAGGACATCAGATAGCACTGCTGGATGTCTGTTGTTTCTTCCGCCACCCTGACTCTGGCATGAATGACTCTGCTTTGTAAATCAGGGACAGAGCTTTGTACTTTTTACTGTGAAAATAAGGGCTTCAGCTTCTACATAGCCCAGATGTCTCCTTGAAATCATGAAATTAATCTCTCTTTTACCAGTTCCATTTTCTGAGACCACACAGTTGACTGTTCTACTTGTTAATCCTTTACCTGTAATTCACTGTTTATCCTCCTCCCGCTAACCCATTGCCCCTGTCTGCTGTAGTACCATCAGTTATTTTTATTATGTTTTCACTTCTACAAAGAGTACTCCTCCAAAAATCTTCAGCTGCTTAATGAAGCAGGAGTTTTTTGCCCCCCCAGGGGAGGGGGGCAGTGGGGTGGGGTGGTTAATAATAACCAGATTTCCATGCATTTGTAAAGAAGGAAATTCCTTAAGCTTGGTATACTTATTCTTAGTAGTGGTATTCAGTTAGTTATAAATGATTATAAAACAGGACACAGACAGTTTAGATTATTCAGAGATGGATTATTCTGTTTTGAGATTATCAGGGCCTCTGAGTTTTTCCCCCATGCTCTCTTTTTGGGAGTTAAAGCCAAGTTGTGGGGAGAAAGGGAACAAATGAGACGTTTGGTTTTAGCAATAAACAGGGAGAAATAAAAGGAGCAAATTCATGTGAGTTTTTGTTGTATTTTCTCCTTGCATCTATGGCTACTTTATTTATTTTTTGAAGGAGAAACAGTTGTCCAAATTGGTGTAGGTTTTCATTGCCTCCTGATAGAGAAATTGACTGTAATGCCATAATCTTGTAGGTTTGTTTCACCGTTGGAAATATCACCCATTTCTTTACAATGGAAATATTGTATGGTTTCCTTCAAGGATATATTTACAATATGGATCTTTGGACTGATAATGCTACTACTAGCAGAATATAATAAATGGCACTATGCTCAAGTTGCTGTGACTTGATTTATATAGTTTTCTTACATCTGCCAAATTGTATGCCAGGAGAGCAAGAGTGGATTCCAAAGAACTTACATGATTTTCTGTATACTTATCCTGAAGTTTTATTGTCCCATGAAATATTATAGAAATATCTGTAGACAGACTAGATGGGGAGGGATAGTAACAGTGATTTAGTATGACTAAAAAGTCCAAATGTTTGAACTACTGTGTTGGGCATACCCTGAAGTTTTCATTGCATGTCTTCAAGAGAACATAGTGCACAACTGTAAACCAATCAAATTGGTCTTAGCAAGGAGAAAGGGAATCACTTCTTTATTTATAGATAAAATCTCTGACACTGGAAAGGCTTGTCAGGGAACCATCTACAACTTCGAAGATTTGAATGTACGTGCTTGCTTCAGTGAGAGAGCATGACAATTGAAAAAAAAAACAGACCTGTGTACCACTGCTTTTTCTAACTTCTTATATCTTTATGAGTCTTTCAAACTATCCTAACAAAAATTATGCATTTATTATCTACCATTCTCCATAGCATACACATTGAGGTTTTTTAAAAATGGTAAACATGATACATTCATATTACATGTGTTTGTAAATATGTATACACACTGACACACAAAAAGTGTAAAAAATAAGAAATGAGAAGGAGGAAGAGAGAAGGAACAGTAAAACTTAGAGTCCAGAAGGATTTTATGAGCCAGGTGCAGTGGCATACGTTTATCCCAGCGGCTCGGGAGGCTAAGACAGGAGGATCAAAAGCCAGCTTCAGCTATGGGGAGGCGCTAAGCAACTCAGTGAGCCCTGTCTCTAAATAAAATTAGGGCTGGGGATGTGGCTGAGTGGTTCCCTGAGTTCAATCCCTGGAACCTCTGCCCACCCACAAAAAAAAAAAAAAAAAATGCAGGAGGCAGTGAGTAAAAAGGCAGGTAAGAGTGTATAAGAGGACTGCTAGATAAATAAATTACACTTTTCCACAAGCTATTTAAATAAAGATATTCTATAATAGTATGGAATTTTTGCCTTATTAGATTAGATATCAGGGTTATCTAGTGTTATTTTAAAGAATCACCTAGGTCAGAGTTATATGACATAGAAGGAAAAAAAAATCACAGAACTTGGAGTTTAAAGACATGAATTTAAGTCACATTCTGCTAGTTGCTGGCTGGGTAAATTTTGTCAAGTTAATTTTAATAAGCCTTGGCTTTGTGTTTTGCAAAATGTGGGCATTAATAATATTTTACATTCTATTTTCCTTTATTGATTTTGAAATTGCATGTTCCATTTCTGCTTTTACCCTTCCAATTTTAACACAGATACTGAAATTACAATTTGTCTAATTGTTAAACTTATAAAAATATCTTAATTGTCATTTCAAATGATTTAGGATCTTAGAACTTTTATTCTACCATACCTTGCTCATTGCTCATTTTAAATATAATTTTTGTAATATATATATATTATGTTATATTTTTTTTATTTAAATGCAGTGCTGAGAATTGAACCCAGTGTCTCACACATGCTAGGCAAGCACTCTACTACTGAGCCACGACCACAGCCTATATTCTTTTTTTTTTTTTTTTTTGCATTGCTGGGGTTTAGACACAGGTTCTTATCTGTGCTAGGCAAGTGCTCTGACCCTGACCTACATCCCAGGCCCATGTACATGTTTTCTATTAATTTTGTTTTATGCCATCTAAGCACCTGGAAGATGTTTTTCTTCTGTCTTCTGCTTCATTTGCCATTATTGAAGAGTTTACTGTTGCTTCTTTTAAGATGCTTTTCCTCACTGTTTGCTTTCATAACCTTTTCTTTTTCTGGGGGTGGGAGTACTGGGAATTGAGCTCAGGGGCACTCAACCACTGAGCCACATCTCCACCCCTATTTTGTATTTTATTTAAAGACAGGGTCTCACTGAGTTGCTTAGCTCCTTGCTTATGCTGAGGCTGGCTTTGAACTCAAGATCCTCCTGCCTCGGCCTCCTTAGCCTCTCGGATTACAGATGTGTGTGCGCCACTGTGCTTGGCTTCTTTTGTCTTTTCTGCTTCGTTTTAGACAGGTTCTTGCTCTGCTGTCCAGGCTGCCAGACTGGCCTCAAAGTCATGGGCTCAAATAATTTTAAATTTGAAAATTTCCCCTGAGCCTCTGGAGTAGCCAGAACTGCAGGCCTGGGCCACTGCACCTGGCTCTGCTTTTACATGTTGAATTTGGTGTTCTGTATTCTACTTCCATGTGTATACTACAGCTATCTTTCTTGGGTTTTATTTGCTTCTAGAATCTGAAGAATCAGTCAACTTTCCAGCAGTTGTGGAAAATCCTCAGCTATTATTTATTTCTGTCTTTCTACTTCTCTATTTTCTGTGTTTTAGTATTCCCAGTCTGATCAGGTGTTGGTGATTAGAATATATCTTATCTTTCTTAACTTCCCTTTCAAGTTTTCCCATATTTTAATATGTGTTTTATATTTTAAATTGAAATAGATTAATTTCCTTTGATCTGTTTTCCAGTCTTTTATTATTTCTTCAGCAAATTTCATTTGACTATTCAACCTACCTATTGAGTTAAATCATTTTAGGAATTATGTTTTTTTTTAATTAATAAATATTATATTCATGTTTTACAAATCTTTCTGGTGTTTTTTTCTTTTGTATTTTTTCTCATATTTTTTTTAATGTCTTCAATTATTTTAATCAGTTTTTAGAGTTGGTAGCTGTGTTCGTTATTTATTCCTCTGTAGCAGTATTATTACAAATTTCATGGCTTAGAACAACACACATTTATTGTCTCACAGTTTATGTAGGGTCAGGATGCTGGATATAGCTTTGCTGGTCCTCTGTAAGACTGTAATCAAAGTTAGACTGCTTTTTTCCACATGGAAAGGGAAAATCTGCCTCCGTGTTCACATGATTGTTAGCAACATCCAGTTCCTGGCAAGCTGCCAACTGAGGGCCTCTGTTTCTGGCTGGCCATGAGTTAGAGGCCACCCTCAGCCCTGTGCCATGTGGCTTTCCCCATGTAGCAGCACACAACATGGCAGCTCGTTTCTCCACGACAGCAAGCAGGAGAGTTCCTTAGCAAGACAGGCATTGCCATCTTATGGAATACAATGGTGTACACGTGATCACATACAACACCATCACCTCTGCTGTAATCTGTCGGTTAGAAGCAGGCCACACATGCCCATGCTTGGGGAGAGATCATAAAAGGGTTTGGATACCAGGAGACACTATGTTCATGGGGGCCAACTTGGAGTCTGGCTCCCACAGTATTCAATAATTCTATGATTTGTAGTTTCTTGGAAGAACTAATTCTGCTGTTTATTAGTTCTGCTGACATGGTGGATTCTTTCCTTGCGTGTTTTGTAATTTTGAGTTATGAGCTCTTTAGTGGAATTTTTATCTATGGTTCTTCATCTAGGCACATTTTTAATGCTGCTTTCTTACCGTGCATCAGTGTGTAAGTTTGAAAACCAAACTCACATGAGGGGAAATGCACAGTAACACATTCTTGGGAGATTTTTTTTTTTTTTAATGCAGAATCCAGGCAAAAACAAGCAAACTTCTTTTTTTGCCTCCTAGGTTTGCTTTTCTGATTCTTACTATGGATGTTAAGTAAGAAAACATGCAACTGCTTTTTCCAGAGATCTCTTTTTCTAATATTTTGGAAGCCCGGATTACTTGAAAACTGTTCCTCTGTAAAATTTACAGAAATACTCGATAAAATTTATAATTTTCTAAATGTATGGCTGAGATGGTAAGGGAAGCCACCAGGGGCCAGAATTAAGGAATGTGTAAGCATGTACAGACAATGGGACTGCCATGGTAAACCAAGAGCCACAGGGTACCTGAGACAAGGCCTTGGGCAGACCCTCATGAAGTAAAAATATTACACTGAGACCCCACATATGCCAAGGTCCTTGAAGGGTTATGCACAAATTGAACTGGAAAATACGTATTCCTTGTGTAAATTGAAATGTAATTTATCTTATATTCAATTTCAAAGTATGTATTTTCTACATTTCATTTTTTGTGAAACCCATAGTAAGCATATGAGATATTTTTTATTCTCATTTTGTATAGCTAAATGGAAATTAGATTTCTAACATGTTAACATTGCTAAGGACAAAACTTTGCTCAATCTGGAGGTAGAGAGCCCTGCTTCAGTGTGGAACTCCCCTCCTCTATGAATGTTCTTGCGTCCACCTCATAGGACTTCTGTAAAGATTTCATAAGATGGTGTAGGTGAAAGTGTTTTGTGGTATAGAGCACTCTATGGGATAAATAAATAAATATTGTTGTTATGATTCTTTCAATTACCTGGGTGATAGGGAAGAAAGAAAATTGGAAGTAATTACAGAAAATAGGATGGAAGAACTACAGCTCCCTAATCAATAGCTGTTCATTCAAACAATACCCGTACTTACTCTGAGTTTCAGAATACAACTTAGATAAAAGTATACTGCATAGAATCACAACCTTTTAAGAATCTCTTTCACAATATTTAGTTGATTACCTATTAACATTCAATGAGAGACTACCAAGTAATGCCTTGTGGATCTGAAGGTCATCAGGACAAAATTCCCGAGTTTAAGAGCTCATTCTGTAAGGAGAGAGAATTCACTAAAATACTCAAATCATGTTTGAAATGACAACAAAAACAGACAACAGCATCTTTAGTGGAAGATGGAATAAGTTCTTCCTCTACTAACAGATAACAGTTGGCTATTTTATTTTAAAGTCATCCACCTGTTTTCAAATACCTATGGAAGTGAGGAAATTTGTTTCCTTTTTTCTCATTTTTTGAACTAAATGCTGCTCTCTCGGTCTTATTTATGCCTTGTGAAGTAACACAAAATAAATCTTTCTTTTGATGACATCTCAAACAACTAAAAAAATTATACTCTCTTATTCATATTAACAACTACAGACTAATTTTGAAATTTTGCCAGTATTTCCAACTATAGCTAGATGAAACTTTGACATTTGGAAGTCACACCCCTGACATCTACCCAGTGATTTGTCAGCTTGAAAATACTCTCTGTCCCAATGGTCTGGTTAGAGACTCTTGTTTCTATTTACACACATTCCTACAAAGAAGTGGTTTGATGGGTTCCCATTAAATAAGTCAGTTCAAGTAACTGCTCCAGGGTTTATATACTGTCAACAGTTGTGTGCTTTCAACAGTTCACAAGAGAAAAAGGAAATACAAAACCCAAGCCAATAAAGATCAAACCTATATAAGGCAATTGCGTTTTTAGAAAGTCAGAAGATGAAATGGGATAATAATGCAGAATTCTTTCATGTATTCACTCAGCAATTATTTACTGCTGTCCTCATCCTTTCTAACCTCAGATCATCCAGTTTCCTTTTGTGTGATCTCCAACATAGTGTGGATTCAAATGATGTTCCTGTTAGGTTACGAAGTGTGGTCCTGCTTGAGGGTTCTCCAAGTATGTCAACGCATTTGTCCCCTTTGCCTCCTGCTCCTGTTTCTATTACTGCAGAAATAGGAAATTAACATAAACCAGATAGCAGCTATACCAGCAATTCCAAGTACTCACTTGCTTAGCCTAAAAATGTATATTGATATTTTTATAAACATTTATCAAATATCTACTTTATGCTAGACTCTGATCTGAGCTGGGAACATGCTGGTGAACAACACACAGTTGTTGTCCCCAGAGCTCTTTCTATCAAGGCTGGAGAATGTGCTTTTTGTTGCCCACTTTTCCAGAGAGTCCTAGAAAGATCAAGAAAGACAAAGACCATGCAGCCCTTTTCCTATAAAATTTGCATTGTCTTGTCAATATTTTCCAGTGACATGTGAGCTAACTATAGGAAACTAAAACCTTGAGTGTTTATAGATTCATTTGAAAAAAAAATGTGGCATAAGAGGGGTGGTGTTGAAGATTTGTATCTGATAATAAGCTTTTTTGCTTTGCTCATTGTTATCTATTGCTTTAATTGTTTAACTCCTCTCCTACCTTAGCTTTTACAGGTCTTAAATACTTCAGGGTGGTCCTGACATTTTCATTAAAGTGCTATGAGCTAAGTGCTCCTTTTCTAGGCACTGGTGTATTTTCAGGTGCACTACAGAGCTCATTATTTCTTCACTCAGCGACAGCTTTAAGAATCAAGCTGTATTTCCTAAAAGATGAATGGGCATGGGTGAGGGGTGAAGTTGGATGGCGATAGAGTGTGGAAAGTCATGAACCTTTTTATAGCTTCATGGTAAACTTCAGTGTCTTCCTCATTACATTGTTTCTTGAGTGCTGTGCAATTACTATTTAAGCTTTGTTACCTTATTTGTTTTTGTTACCAGAGAGATGGTGTCCCAAGTAGCAGTCAGGCTTGGATTCCTGAGCACTATGAATCACTGAGCACAGAATCAGCAGGGTTCTGCCTCGCAGCCCGTTTTGTTGTGTTTGCTAGTGAAGTGGATTCAGGAAGAACAAGCACAGCAGCCAGCTTTCTGGCTTACAGTTACCCATTCATTCCTGTTCCTGTTCCTGATGTTTATAACATACCAGCGACTTGCATCCTGTCAGAAGATTCTGAACACTATAGGACTGTGGACCAGAAAAGGATCTGTAATTATTTCTGTAATTATTATCATACACAACATTTATTTAAGGTTTACTATCTGTTAGGTTCTGTGCTAATAAATTTATGTGGATACTTTTATTTAATTCTTGACAATACTAAGAGGTAGATATTAATATTACCCCCATTCTATAGATGAAGAACTGAGATTCAGAGAATCTGAATGCTTCTTAAGGCCATTCATTTCGTAATTGTTGAATGTGGAATTAGAGTTCTGACTCCAGGCCTTCTACTATCAATTTCTAAGTTGTGGCTTTCTTATTATTCACTGTCTCTACAAAAAAAAAAAAAAAAAAAAAAAAAAAAATTCTCAGTTTATCATCTTGTTTAATCTTTCATCTTAGTACCTTTATGAACATAATATGTCAGATTTCACCCTTAATATTTTTCTTCACTAGACCTATGAGTCCATTAAGACTGTCTGCTTGACTGCCTTGCAGGTAGCTTATGAAAAGTGCTCTATTAATTATTGAATAAATGAATGAACTCATGGACATGTTTATATTCAGCAACATGTTATAAATCAAATTATAGTTAATCATTGATTATTTGGATATGAACACTAGCCAGATGTTTTTATTTTTTTAAAACATCTTTGTGTAAAAATAGTTTAAGGAGCCCTCATAAACCATCACCCAGCTTCATCTATTATCCATCCTTACAGAAATACTGTGTTAATAGTCCAAATTTGTTCTTAAGAAAGAGATCTTAATAAACCTCACTGGAGCAACAGTGAAATCTTCCTGTCCCCTCTTACCTCACCAAAGTTGCTTTTTGAAACATATACGATGAAATCAATGTATAACAATTTAGAACAGATAGACACAGAATGGCTCCATGGGTCTTTACAGTACATTTAAAGAAAGAATGTTCCTGTCAAGAAGAGGAGTTGGCTAACCAGCAGCACCCCAGAAAGGAAAGTGTGACAGAGGCCAACCTTAACTGTGCTCTGAAAGCACCAAGCTGAGATGCCTACTCTTGTGAGTATCTGGTTACATTTTAGATCTGGATAGAGAGAACAACCATAGTGATCACACAGTTAACTCCCCCTCTTCTGACTTCAGGTAACCAGCTACCTGTAAACCTGTTTGTTCTTCAAGGTAGTGTGCCAGTTACTGTCAACACCCAGCATGATTGATGGTAGATTTTCTCATTGCAATCACTTGATCCTCTGGTTTATTCTATTGGTCTTGTGTGTTTGTTAGCATGGATTAGCATCTCAGTGAGATGTTTTTTTAAACCAAAAATGTTAATATAATCATGAATTTCTCATTGAATTATTTCTTGTTCATTGATTTTTTCAAGATATCACTAATTATTAGGGATTAAATAATTATATTAGTTTAAATACATGTCATGCTTTTGATAAAGGATTTTTAAAAAATAAATATTGATAAGATTAAAAAATATTTATTCCTTAGGTTGCCTTAGACTGCTTAGTAGAAATTCTTTTGTGTGTGTGCTTGTCTATTTTATTCCATCGTGTACTTAAATCAATTTTGCTTAAAATGTCTTGAGCAATGGCCCAAACCGGCCTTAAAAACCTAGTCTATTGTGTCCCTTGAGTTTATGGTTTGTTTTTGGCTTTACTTAACACGTTCTATTTTCCCCTGCTGATTTTTTATTCTGTCCAAAATGATTCAAGTTCGTTTTATTCTTTTATCCTATTGGCATTTTTTTAAAAAGTTCTTTTGCTTTGACTTCTTAGTAGGGTCTGAGCAATTGCCAGGAATTCTCAGTTCAATTGTCATCACGTTATCTTTTTGTGTGCAATTCCATCTTGTGTTGATCTCCGCAGTAGTCTGCCTTTCAGTATCAGGATGTTGCAATCCCTATCCCATCTTTAAGCTTCCTAATTGAAAAACTTAAGTTCTTCACATGGAAATCCATTTGTGGAGAGCTCCATCTGTAATTTATTCCCTTTCGGCATCGCTCCTTGGTAATGTTTTTGAGCTCCTAGTGGGATATGAGAAGTCATTAAAAATCATCATTTTTTCCTCCTTTTGCAGAAAAAAAAGTTTGGATTGCTTGAACTTGCTCATTATTTTCTTTTTCTGCCTCATATGAACTCAGATAATGTTCTGTGCCCACTAGAGCTGTGAATGGTTATGAAAACAGACTTTTTAAAATTCTTTTTCTTTTTTTTACTGAAGGAAACATTTTGTGATTTCTGCAAGTATCCTGTATCAGGGCATTTATATTCCTTTTATAAACACCTCTAAGGACTATTTTTTGCCTTTAGCATCTTGGAACATAGTTTCATCTGGTTGTTTTATATAAATTCCAAAGATAGAGTTGAGATGGTCCCACATTACTCTGCTATTTGCCTTTAAGTACATCTGTCTGCTTTTTGCTTGTTGTTACAGTGGACATCTGCTCTATTGTGCTTAAGATTATCTGTGAAGTGATTCAGGTCTCTTTGGGGTTCAGAGACTGAATACAGACCCATTAGAACCAACTGCATTTCTCTGACTGCTTTCATGTTTCTTCTTCAAAGCTGCTCCTTGTACTTTCTCAAGAGGACAAGTTAACAAGTTTTTCCCTATTACATTCTTAACCTCTTCTGACTCACTTATCAGACTGAAATTAACTTTTGAAGCTTAGCTTTACCCTTTTCTAAATAAAGACTGTTCAGAATATAAGCAGACAGATGTAAAGAAAGCATACTGGCCCTCCTTTTGTGGTTCAGAGCTTGACTCTTAACTATTAAAAGGGGTTTAACTATATCAGTATTTTTAAAAATGGATGTCAGTTAAGTGGAGTATGGAAGTAAACTGTTATAAATTGGCACATTGTGGTATGAATTGGTTTATTGTGGGACGTAGCTTTCCTCCAGTAAATATTTGAATTAACTGATGTCATTTGCCTTTTCCCTACTTTACTTCTCTTTAGTGGTCATTATAGGAAAAGAAATATATTTGCCTTTTAATCAGTGGTATGATGGTAAATGTTTAACAACCAACTATCAGGAGCTGTCCTGATTTGTAGTATTTGCTGATCTCTGGGTGTAAATACTTTACAACGTGGGTGATTTCAGACCCCAACATGTCACCAGATGCAGGGTTGGGAGAGTTGGAAAGGAGCACACCATTATATAGTCTCTTCACCTTAAGATACAACAGAGTAAATAACTTCAAGAGCATGGATAACAGTAAAACAGAATCATAGGAAGCAGTGAGTTTTGACTATTCCTTATATTCATTGTCTTTGTTTTTAATATAACTTCTTAAGTTGTAACTGTAATTTAACTTTGAAACTGAGTTTAACAACTAACTCACAAAATTCCAGAAAATTTACAAATCATCATAAGATGGAGGGAGAGAGGTAATGACAAGAGAAGTATCACTCTGTTCCTCTCTGTTTTTGAGCTTCTTCATGTTAGGACTGTAGACCCTAACCCTCCACCTTCAGAATTTTCTTCCATCTTTTAGAGACTGCTCATGCCCTTGCTTGTGCCACCTTTGGTGGCACATCATCTTTGTTCTAGAATTATTAGGTCTTATAGTTTGTTCACAATGAACTTGAGGAAGGAGCTGATGAAAAAGCTTTCTGTATTTCTGTAGCCAATGGATTCTCCGTTTTTTGTTTTGTTTTGTTTTGATTTGATTTTCCTTTAGAGTATATAAAGTAATGTCATGGGTTTTGTGAGATATCTATTTCTTCTTCCTCGGGGGCTGATGGATCTTCATTGATCCTACCCCATCAGTCTATCAGGCAGATCTCCGGTGCTTTCTACCCATAAGAAGAAGGAATAGCAATGGCACACAGCTTGATATTTCGTATATACTCTTGGTAGGAATCTTTGGAAATTACTAGAAGAATGTGAAAGATGCATATTAAAATGCCTTCTGCTGCTGTTTATCATTATAGTTAAGTAATGAGTCCAAGAAAAAATCAACTTGCTAATGATGCAGAATGCTGAAGCAAAAATGTTTTCTTCTAATCTCTGAACTACTTTAATGTTGTTGAAAATCTACTATTTAAGTTATTTTTAAATTAGCATATAATAATTTTACATATGTATGGATACAATGTGATGATTTGATATATACCTTATGCAATGAATTAATCAGGACAATCAGATATCTATCACCTCATACATTTATAATGTCTTTGTGGTGGCAACATACAAAAGAAAATCTACTTTATCCCCAATTTTAGTTAATCTGGTAATAAGATCTTCTTGATGTCCTGTAAGCCAGTATCAAGGTCTCACAACACACAGAATCTGATACATCGAATCCTCAGCATACTGAAGAGCTCATTTTAAGTCATAGAGTTCCAAAGTTTTACATTTCTCTTTCTTACTTCCAATCCTGGCCTGGTGGTGACAGCAAAACATCATGCAATCAGTGTTACCAGGCAATCATTAGAAAGACACATACACATGATCATTAAAATAAATACATCAAAAGGAAGTATGTGAAACTGTTCCATTAACATAACTAACAGCTGAAATGTAACATAACAAATCAACACATGTGCTACAACATTTGGTATTATTCTTGACTTTGCCTTTTAAGGACACAGAAATTGTTCTTGTTTTCATTGGAACACAGATGAGTGTCAAGCTGCAGCTCATCAAATGGCCCCTACTTATGGAAAAGATGCCTTCCCAAGACTGTGCTCACCTTTGGCACAAGGAAAATTACTTTGCTGGGTGCTTCTACAGCATGTGTCTACAGCATGATAATTAGAATCTTAACCCATAGCTGTCATCATTTAGTCTTTGCTACAAAGAGAAATCCAAATAACACAGACAGTAGTGGAAAATTCTTTTTCCCTTTTTTTCTATCCCTCTTTGGCATTGTTAAAAATGAGAATATAGGGCTGGGGTTGTGGCTCAGTGATATAGCACTCACCTAGCATGCATGAGGCACTGGGTTCAATCCTCAGCACCACATAAGAAACTAAATAAAATAAAGGTAATTTAAAAAATAAGAATATGTCCAGTAAGTCCATAATTCCCATTTCTGAAGTTTGTTTGTTTAAACTTCATGATGCAATAAGAAAACATTCATTAACATGGTAAAAATAAGCCTGTGATGCATTTTAATATGTTTGAAAGCTATTGAGATCCACTTCCACCCAAGAAGATGCTCAGTAACATACACTTTCAAAATGATTCTGAAAAGTTAATTGGTAATGCTGCAGTCTTGCATGCAAAATATCATAGGTTTGGAAAAAATAAAAAATAAAAGTTGGCATATGTTATATTTTAATTTGTTTGATCCATCTGCATCGTATAATGAAGTAGTATAAATAGGATATTGTCTCTAATTAATGAAGCATCTGAGATTTCCTTATGGAGGCAAAATTAGAAACATTTTTCCCTATAATGCCAACAAACTAATATGTATTAAAAATAAATAGTATTCTCCATTCAGTTCCCTTTAGAAAGAAAATATTTATTGGAACAGTGTTGTTTTTCTGTCCCACCCCATTTTTATTATTTTTGGTCTTCATTTCTCATTCTCATTTCTTCCAATTTGTTTCTCCATTCTTTTTTTCCCCTCTCCATTTCAACTCTTCCTGCTGTCATCTTTGTCTTTTCCTATTCTTGTTAGCCATCAGCTAATCTTAAGAGTTTAGCTAAAACCAGAAAATGAACTTCCAGAACTTCAAGACTGTAAAAGTTTTTTTTTTTTTTTTTTTTTTTTAAGGGAGAAGCCTTGCTTTTCTTGCTTTTCTTTCCCCCTATTTGATGCAGTTGCCAAGAAAGCGAGTCACAGGCACAGGTGTAGAGAGGTGCAGGGCAGGCCGCCCGTTCTGCGTTTCCTGATTACATAACCTTTGAGTGTCTCCAGGAGAGATGGAGTTCAGAGCCGTGTTGTGTGCAGTGCCAGGCAGTCTGATCACAGACAGGCAGTGCTTGTATCCTTTCTCAAAAACTTTCCTTCTGGGCTGTTAATGCATCGGAGGTTAATGTTTAAATTGGAAGCATGTCCGCCACAGCTGTGTATGAGTGAATCTGCTTTACTGGGAATCAGAGGGGCCAAGTGGAACATGAAGGGAGCATTTTTTTTTTTTTTCGTTGTTGTTGTCATTATTTCTTTTCTTTTTTTTTTTTTTTGAGCTACATTATTATTTCTCTGTGGCTAGAGAGGAAGAGCTGAGTGGGCAATAAAGCAACAAATACCCAGGGTATTGAAACAATGTTTTTAACCCTTAATTAGACTGTACTATTTGGGTATCATGTGATATAATTTAAATATTTCATCATAAAGTTGGTTTACATAGGCAAAAATGATTTTCATATTTATGAAGATTTTAGCTTTTAAATTTTGTTACATAATAAACACAATATGTTCATCTCTTGCATTTGTTACATGTAGTCAATTATTCACTTACAGGTTTTTCCCTTGTTTGTTAGAAAAATATATTCATATTTTAATGCCATACATAACTGAATGTACTATAAATTTACTGTGTGCTCTAAAGGACTGGCAATGGAATTCTGTTTTCTCCTTCTTACCTACTTAACTACCTTTGTCCCTACTACCCTGGGGGAGGTAAAGAGGCATGCAGAGAGCCTCAACACAAGACTGTAAATGTGTGTAATGTAAATTTGGCCTCTCAAGCCCCTTTCTAACACCTCTAGTTCCTGTGATTTTACAACATGGGTTAAGAATTGGGGAAGTTAAGGATGTAAGGATTTTGCTGGTTACCATATATCTTGAACAATGTTCTCATACACTGACTGTGAGGAAGCTACATAAATAAGTAAACAAAGTGGGAGAGCATTTATTTTTAACCAGGGAGTCTGTGAAGCTTCCAACCCAAATTCCTCATTTTAGATTCTGGCTTTTGAGAACAGCTATTCAGTTCATATGATTGGAAATTAGACAAATATCTAAATGTTTCTTAGTGAGGGGTACCCTCTGCCTTTCTATCCCATATTGTCAGCTTTCAATGTGTGTCAAGAATTTCTAGGAGCCTTGTTTTAGAGAAACTTCATAATTTTATCTAAGTAGTGGCAGTTAAATATAGGCAAACCATAGAATTTATTATCTAAATCCAGATGCTTTTGATAGTGAAAGTGGAACAGTTACTAATATGCCCACGCAGTAGGCTTAGACCATATTGAGGACACATGACTATCCTAATTATAGCTCCTTGAGTCTATGGATCGCACAGCTAAATACTATGCACAGCCCCTGTGGCTGAATGGAGCACATTGAGAGGTGGTCAGGAAGGACAGGAGCAGACAGCAGCTTGGGAACAAAACCTGGTTGTGTGGTGTTCTCGATACTGTGCTGCTTATTTCCATCTCCTAGTTTTATACTTGTTCCTGGTAGTTTCTCTTTGTTTCCTTGTTGAGATTAAATTTATAGGCCTCGACTTTGAGGAGAAAGGAAGGAAATGTGAGGGAGAGTCAGATTGTGCAGTGATGGTATGTTATTAATGAAAACTGGAAACACAAGAGGAAGGCTTGGGAGGTTAGGAAAAGTGGTTTGTTATACTCCTGAGTCATTGAGGGTCTATAGGATGTTGAGGAAGCTATTATAAGAAGGCAGCTAGAAGTAAAGTTTTCGAATTCAGGGGAAAATATCAGGTCCAAAGCTATATATATATATATATATATATATATATATATATATATATATATATATATATATGGGTTTTTTTCCACATACAGTTGACTGTTAAATCTTTGGGAATGGGTGACATTATTTACTCATTCACTCATTCATTCTACATTTAGGGTTATGATTCTGTCTTTATAAAGCTTCACTTTAAAAGTACAAGGTCAGGCTGGGATTGTAGCTCAGGGATAGAGTGCTTGCCCAGCATGTGCAAGGCACTGGGTTCTATTCTCAGCACTGCATATAAATAAATTAAATAAAGGTCCATGGGAGCACGAAGGAGGGATAGCCAAGCTAGACTTAGGAGTTTGAGGAAGCTTGAGTCCTTTGGGACAGGCCTGGCACAAGAGAATTCGAACTGTATAAACATGAACTGAGAAGAAAGTAGAGTGTGGAACTTCAGGGAGTGCCTTCTTTTAATGGGGATAGAGGAGAAGGAGTCCTCAAAGGAGCCCAAGAAGAAGTGGAAATAGTAGGGTCAAGAGAAAGTGTCAGAGAACTCAGTCAAGAAGAGCAGAGATAATCAGCAGTGTCAAAGCAACTATGGACTCAAATAGGATGGAGATTAAGGAGACAGATTATTGAACTGAGATTATGTGATTGATAGTGATCTTGGAGATCAGTTTTACTGGCATGAAAGGCAGATTGCAGTAGATTACAGAAGTGTGAACATTTTTAAAGAAGAGAGGTAGTGGTAATAATTTGAGGGCAAAACCTCAAAAGTAAGGAAATATTTAAGAATGGGAGAGTCATTTCACTTGAACAACTTTGTGGCATAAGGAAGGAAATGGAAGCAGTAGAAAGGTTAAGAGAGCAAAGCACTAAGGAAATAATCCCTGCTACCCTGTTGGAAGTTCGGGAGGAATGTGGTCAGAGCATATGTGAATGGTTCAGGCTTGGAAAGGAATCTTCCTTTGAGACACAAGAAAAACACACAGACCTAGAGGAGAGATCTTGAGAGGAAAAGTTAGGGCATTCATAGTAGTGTTTTCTTTTTTAAGTGAAGTGGGAGATAAAGACTATGAATGTGACAAAGCATAAAAGTAAAGTTGAGGGCTTTAAGGAAGATGGCAACATTTAGAAAGTGGAAATGGAATTGGTCCAAAATAAGCAAAAAGCAGCAAGCTTTGCAATCTCAGCTGAGGTTTTTTGTTTTGCTTCTTTAAGTCTCTACAATGGAACCAATTTGTCATAGTTTTTACTGGGACCTTGAGGATAGAGTTGGAAAAATTAATGAATGGTTAGGTGAGGCCCTAATTGAGTCTCTGTCACAGTGGGGAGGAATTAGAGATATTCATGTGAGTGTCATTGAAATAATTGACAGTCTTCAGTTTTGCTTGCATGTAAGTAAGAGAAGTTAGGTGATGCGTGGTTTATTTAGAGGACAGAAAGAAGCTGTGGATTGTGCTGAAGGCAAAAAAAAAACAAAACTCAGTGGGAGATCAGATCGAAAAGGAAGAAGAGTGTGATCAGAGATAGGAAATTGTGCAACTAATGTGGTAAGTGGTAAAGAGAAACTTGTTCTTAAGAAAATCATAAAGTGTGCTGGGGTTGTGGCTCAGGGACAGAGCGCTCACCTAGGAGATGCGAGGTGCTGGGTTCGATCCTCAGCACCACATAAAAATAAATAAAATAAAGGTATTGTGTCCAACTACAACTAAAAAAAAATCATAAAGTGGGGGCGGGGGAGGACTAAATGAACTCTAGATAGGGCAAAGGAGAAGAGGGGAGGGAGGGGAAGAGAGGGGAATAGGGATAGGAAAGACGGTGTTGGAATGCAATGGTCATCATTACCCTAAGTACATGTATGAAGACACGAAGGATGTGACTCTACTTTGTGTACAACCAGAGATACGAAAAAATGTGCTCTATATGTGTAATATGAATTTTAATGCATTCTGTTGTCATATTTAACAAATTCAAATTTTAAAAAAATGAATGGATAAAAAATGTGGTATATATATTCAATGAAATATTACTCAGCTTTAAAGAAGAATGAAATTATGCCATATGCTGGTAAATGGATGGAGTTGGAGAATATCATGCTAAGCAAAATAAGCCAATCCCAAAAAACCAAAGGCCAAATGTTTGATATGTGGAAGCTAATTCACAATAAAGGGTGGGGGCACTAGAAAAGAAAAAAATTACTTTAGGGCTGGGGATGTGGCTCAAGTGGTAGCGCGCTTGCCTGGCATGCGTGCGGCCCAGGTTCGATCCTCAGTACCACATACAGACGAAGATGTTGTGTCTGCCAATAACTAAAAAATAAATATTAAAATTCTCTCTCTCTCTCTTTCTCTCTCCCTCTCTCACTCTCTCTTTAAAAAAAAAAAGAAAAAATTACTTTAGATTTGGTAGAGGGAAGTGAAGGGAGGGGAGAGGAGGGGATTTGGGGGATACAGGAAGGATAGTAGAATGAAACAGACTTTTTTTTTACTTTATGTATATATTTTGCTTGCATGACCAATATGATTCTACAACATGTACACTCAGAAAAATGTGAAATTATACCCCATCTATGTATGATATATCAAAGTTTATAAATGCATCCTGTAATGTATAACTAATAAAAATGAATAAATAAAAAAGAAAAAGAAAATCATAAAGCAAAATTCGAGAAAGTAAAAAAGCCCAGGCAACTGGACACAACTGCGTATGGCAACTTGGTACACAGTGTCCACAAAGGTAGGGTCATAACGGGATATGTATATACTGCGCATAGTCTCTCATGGGCCTCATGGTAGCAGTAGGTGGTGGGCATAAAACAGGAGTGAAGGCAAGATGGGGAACAAAAGAGAAGGGAATAGATTTGGGTTCCACCAGAAGCCAGCAGTCATCATTTCTGTCACAATTATCCTAGTCACCATTTCCACATCTGCACAATTTTGCTCTCTTCAATGTTCCCAATTTTTTAAAATCAAATGAGTTATTTTGACTTCAATTAAATAAATTTATATGCAGCATGTCAAATCTTTTAAAATTATAGCTTTGAATGTAGCTGACCCAAAGACAAAGATGTTGTTTTATTTTGCCATTTAGAGAATATTCCTGTTCAAATTTAACCTGACTTCTGAATTTTAATTAGTGACCTGGGTTATTGAATTTCCTTTGAGATGACTTTGGAATTAATGGAGCAAATTATATATATATATATATATATATATATATATATATATATATATATATTTTTTTTTTTTTTTTTTTTTTTTTTTTTTTCTAGTGCTGGGGATTGAGCCTGGGGCCTCATACATACTAGCAAGCACTTCTGGTACTGAGCTACTCTTTTAGCCCAAGAGACATTTTTAAATGTTGTTAATTTGGTAATTTGAACTTTTAGTTTCCTAATGTCCCTAAGTATGACATTAGTTTAACTTATGCACTTTAAAAAACTTAACAATTTAGGACATATTTAAGAATAGATTTTAATCTGTTACAATCCTATCTTGTTAGGTTTATAATAAAGTAAGGACTAGTCAATTTTATAAGTCAGTCTCCTAAAACCCTCCCAAAATTAGAAAAAGAAATATTTCTATATGAAATGTGTATGTGTTGTGTGTGTGTGTGAAACAACTTTAACTTTAAATATTATAAAATTGTTCAGTAAGAGTATGGTTCGCTTTGGGCTACTATACCTAACTATTTCTAGGAAAGGAGGTTTTTGGTTTTCAAAGTTACAGAAACCGTAGATTACTTAACTAACAGAACTTCTAGAATGGCTCTTAGCGTCTCTTCCCTGTATTTCACAGCACTCAAGGAGAGCTCTTCTCTGCTACTGTTCAAGCCTCATCTTTTAACCACTTTAAAAATTTTGAAAACTGTCAGTTAATTTTCCCTCTCACAAACCTCATTAATGTTATTTAAAGACCTTAAGTATTCTTTATATTCCTAGAAAATTTCAATAAATGACTGAAATTTCCTTTCTCTTTTATCATCTTGAAGCTCTTCAACATCTGCACTAATGACCTAGATCCTGCTTATCCATCTCCAATGTCTCTTAACTTTATTTCTCTTCAGTTTACTATAGAGATGGCCATACATTGTCATTTGCAACTACTCAGCTCTAAGTATTTGAACTCTGAAGTTCTCCTTTTGGATCACAGTTTTGCTTTGAGTCATTAAGCTGTCATTCAACCACTTAGCAAAGGTTTGTTGAGTGCTTGTCACATGTTGAATTGTACAGTGCTCCCTTTTAACAGCCCTCCATTCCTCTACCTTATAACTTCTAGCTCCTTGATATTCTGATTTTTACTTTATGTACTTTGCTAGTTTATTTTTTATTGATTTATCCATTTATTTGACAAAGATGAGAAACACTAAATGAATTTAAGGATATATTAATAAAAATTACCAGAATTTAAACATGCACAGAAATAGAAAAAAGGAATTAAAAGTGAATTTCACAAAGAAAAATAAAACACAGGATTTAAAACCTGGAGTACTGCAGCATATTGTATGGCAGTGACATAAATTATTATCAAAGTGATTATCAAAAATCAAAAGATAATAAGTATTGGTGAATATGGATTAATGATAACACTAAAACACTGTTACAAATGTAAATGGCACAGTCATTATGGAAAACAGCATAGAAATTCCTGAAAAATTAGAACTAGAGCTACCATTGGATCCAGTAAATCTATGTAAGGTCAGGCAGCAGCGACCAAAAGGAGGCAGATTTTAAAAGGCCACTGAACGAGGCTTTATTGAGATTTCGCTCCCAGGCAGAACTCTTAGACTGACAGAATGGGTCTAAGTAGAAGCGCTGGAGGCTCCATGGGACTGGAATTCTTATTGGGGTTAGAGTCCCTTGGCCTACTGAAGTTGTTGTTGGTGGTGGTGGTGGTAGTGGGAGCTGGCTAAGATCCAGGATTGGCCTGGGGACCCCGCTGATTGACAGGCGGTTCCGTCAGTGCCTGATGGGTGTTTTTTTCGCGTTCTTGTGTTGCTTGGTGCTTTGTTCCTCAGCCACCTCCACCTAACCATCTACTTCTGTGTATTTATTTGTTTATTTTAATTAATTTATTTAGTATAATTAGGTATATATGACAGCAGAATGCATTTTTATTCATTGTACACAATTGCAGCATTTCTCTGGTTGTACACCATGTTGCATCGTATCATATGTGCAGTCATACATGTACCTAGGAGAATGATGTTCATCTCATTCCACCATCTTTCCTGCCCCCATGACCCTTTCCCACTCACTCCTCTTTGTCCAATCAAAGTTCCTCCATTTTTTTTCCCATGCCCCTCTCTCCCCATGATGGATCAACATCCACTTATCAGAGAGAACATTCGGTCTCTGGTTTTATGGGATTGACTTACTTTGCTTTAAATGATATTCTCCAACTCCATCCATTTACCTGCAAATGCCATAATTTTATTCTCTTTTAATGCTGAGTAATAGTCCATTGTGTATACAGTTTTTTTATCCATTCATCTACTGAAGGGCATCCAGATTGGTTCCACAGTTTTATTTGCTTTCCTATTTTATTGTAGATCATTTCACTTGCCCTTTAACCAGCACCTTTAATCCTTTTTTTACTTGAACCTCACTTCATTTGACCTCTTTTAGTATTGTGTGTCTTCTCTATGGATTTGGTGCAATTCAATAGTGGTTTATGGGATCTATTCTGCCAAGAACAGTTGGAGATTCACAGATGAATAAGTTATAGTCTTTTCCCTCAAGCATCTGAGCCCAGAAGAGAGGACACATAAGTACTTCATTGCAGTATAGTGTGGTGGACATAGAACATATGGTCTTAGGAGGAAAGCAAAAGCTTCCTAGAGGAGGAGAAATCCATGTAAGTTTTTAATTTTTTTAAAACTGGAATTTATCAAGCAGGCAAAATGTACAATAGGCTCAATATTCAAGATTGATGGAGCAATATGTATAATGATATGGAATGGTGGACCTGCAAGATTAAAGGAAATTACAGAAAATTTGGTATTTGAGTATAAAGTTTGAAAGGCAATTCATGGAAGATAAGCATAAAAGATTGTATAGGCAGTCACTGGAGATCTCACTTGTAATATGTAGCTCTGTTGTAGCGTTTATCATACTGTATTCCACAGTGATTTTTCATCTTCATGTCACTACCAAGTGGGCTTCTTCAGGGCAGGCACTGGCCCTTATTCATTAACCTTTGCATACATAACACCTAGGCAAGTGTCTAAAACATAGTAGATACTCAGTAAATGCTTGTGTTATTAGTGTGGACTCTTTAAAACTTTTTAAAGATTTTTAAAATTCGAGCTCAGTGGCACACACCTGTAATCCCAGCTACTTGGAAGGTTGACACAAGAGGATTACAAGCTCAAGGGGAGCCTGGGCAAAATAATATAAAAGGGTTTGGGATGTTGCTTAGAGGCAGAACACTCCTGGGTTCAATCCCTGCTAACACACACACGCACACATACACACACACTCAAATATATGTGATTTTTCTGAGTTGAGTCTAGACATTGTAAGAACCTTTTTAAAAATATTTTTTAGTTGTTCATGAACTTTTCTTATTTATTTATTTATATGTGGTGCTGAGAATTGAACCCAGTGCCTTACACATGATAGGCAAGCACTCTACCACTGAGCAACAACCCCAGCCCCAAATAGACATTCTTAGACACTCTATTTTTAAACCTGATGTTCAGGATATGGCATATCTAGTACATAAAAAATTTTACAAATAATATGTTATCAGATTTCTTCTCAGATATAAATATTATTGATAGACAAGACCAATGGGTAGAACAGAATAGATGTCTAAGGCAGGTTGGTTAAAAGTTCTTTGTATATCTTCCCATTTACTCATATCCCCTTCCTGTACCTCCTCCAGAACGTAGGACACCACATGAAATATTTTATGACAAAAGGGATAATTAGAAGACTCATAAAACTCTGTAGCTCAGGGAGGGCAAGAGGTCTGTTTGGTATCTAGAGTAGAAGACTAATAATAGTCAAAATTTCAGTCCTCGTGTATTCTTGCCTCTTGTTTCCAAACAGGCAATTTGGAGCTGGGGCAGAATGTCTGCCTTGCATACACAAGGCCCTGGTTTGATGTCTAGTTCTACCAGCAAAAGAGCAGAGGGAGGCATTTCAAATAACTGTGGAAAGTAGAAAATGTTGTGAATATAAAGGAAAAAAAAGGAGTCTTATAACCTTGAATCAATCATTATAGTACCTAGTAAATCTTCAGAATTTTGTCAGCTAAGAGAAATTGGCAAATTGCTAACCACCAATGAAAAAATAGAAAAATAAAAGAAAACCCCAATTCTTTGGGTAACACATTGCTTTGTCTTTTGTAGTCTTAAGTAGTCTTTCCCTTTCAGGGAAAGACTCACTTGAGCTTGTTTGCCTTCTCTTGCTGCTTTTTAAACGCCTTTGCTGAGGATGCTAACCACTGTGGTTTCTCCCAATATCCTCTCATTCCTTCCCATCCTCCCTTAGTATATTTTTGCCACTTATGTTGCTCCATCGGCCACTCTTGACATTGGACTCCAGCAGGAAAAGAAGAGAGACATTTACAAGAAAATACAACCACCATTTGAAGACCTCTTTGACACAGCAGAAGAGTACATCCTCCTCCTCCTTCTGGAGCCCTGGACCAAGATGATGAGGTCAGACCAAGCTACTTACAGAGAGGTATTGTGGCTCTGATTAAGGTGTGAACCTTTCCAATTTACTACACAACTAATGATAAGCAACACGGCTAACTCACAAGAGAAAAACTGAAAAAAAGAACTCACATGGGCCCCAGATTTAGAGTTAAGATTTGTGTGGTTCCAAAGTTGGGCAGGGAAAATATTTTATTAACTTAATTTTGTGCCATTTCCCTCTTGTCTCCTAACAAAAATACTAAAATCTCTATCATTTTTTTTGTTCCCTGTACAAATATGTCAGAAGAGGGAAATTTGAGTTCTGATTTTCTGTGAAGCAGCAAAAGATTCATGGTAACATACTAGCTTTGTCCCATCTTGTCAAGTCTCAGCAGTGGCCTTAATTCTGATTAAGGGAAAAAGCCTGTTTCATTTAATGCTCGATGAGTTATATGAATATTATACCCATGGAAAGTATAAATGTTTCCTATGTATTGTGAAAAGCAGGTCCTTTGACTTCAGTGCTTCTATTTTAAAGCATCCCCAGATATTTAGGTCAGAGTGTTTTGTTAGATAAAAATTTCAACACACTTTTTTTTTTCATTCCAAAAAAAGATTATTTTAATTTTTGGTACTTGAACATTTTCATTATTCTTATTGGTGAGTGGAGGAATTTTCTTTAAATATTTATTTTGAATCACAAATTAAAACCATGCTTAGATATTCTTATGTTAATGCATGCACTGTATGCTTGAGGTGATTTAAGGTGGAACTCTGCTTTTTACTGCTATTCTTTATTCATATTCACTCAGCAACTTGTTAGATAGTCATGTCTTCAATCAGGAGGGGTAAGTTAGGTGATGATGGCAAAATTAATACCAAAGCACCTTGAATGGAACTATACTGGACAAGCTTGAGATTTACTAAATTCAACAACGAAAATAGATTTTTCACTCCTGATTTCTCTCTTTTTTTTCACTCCTGATTTTTCTCTTAAAAATTAGCATAACATTGTTTCTACTACAGAAATATATATATATACTAACTAGGAAAATTAGAAGATTATAAAATCTAAAAAAGTTCTCTCTAATCAATTTTTAAAATCTGTACTCTATTGGGTAGAGGAAGGGTATTGTATAGGATATCCTGCAGTGGTAAAAAAGATTTGGAATATAACTAACTTCCCCAAACCCCAAATCTTCGACATTAGCAATGATACAGGACAAATTACATACCGGTTTTTATTTATTTATATATTTGTAGTTGTAGATGGACAGAATGCCTTTATTTTATTTGTTTGTTTTTATGTGGTGCTGAGGATCAAACCCAGTGCCTCACATGTGCTAGGCAAGCGCTCTGCCACTGAGCTACAGCCCCAGCCCTCCATCCTATTTTTAATATATGGAAAAAATGAATCTCTTTCTTAGTCCTAGAAACTTTCTTAAATTTAGTTCAGAGAACTTCTCTAAAAGCCCAGATGACTCTTATTATGTAGACTCTTTCCTAAAAAGGATACTCAAGCAGACTACCCAAGCTTGCTATTAAATTCAGAAAGTTCTCTAGAAAGTAGTTAACCAAACCAGGTTTTCCCTGCAATAGAGACACAGTGATCTTGTTCTCCTGACTACATAGAATATGCTCTGAATACTGAGACCTGCTATGAAAATTAATTTAATGATTGTCTTATCTTTTGCTACAACCATAAAGCCTTTGCTTCCAGACTAATAACAATATGGAGTCTAGTCATTTCTTGTTCTCTTGTGAATTATTTGGTTCCTAAAGCTAGCAGTGTCTGCCTTCATGACTATTATCCTGTTACATTGAATATAAACTCAAAATGTGACCAACATATTTACATCGCTTGTTAGCCTACATGGGATGTTCAAAAAGGAGGCATGATCATCAGCAGCCTTATATCATTACATAAAAATGTCTGCAGTTTTTATTGCATGCATGTGAAGTGTGATTTTACTGTAGCTAATATTTTTAACTATGTTAATCTTCCACTTTTGCCTCCAAAATAACTTGCTTTGTTGGCACTCATGCTTGTTTTTTAGCTCACTGTTTTTGGAAATTGAGCATTGTGCTCCACACTCTTTCATAATGTACATTCTGTTGATGTTACAAGCTTCATAATTATTATTTTTTTAGGTGGAACTGGTGGAAGAAACTCGGCAGCTAGACTCTTCATGCTTCCGAAAGCTACGGGCTTTGCATAAAGAGACCCTTCACAAGAAAGATGAGGTAAGATAACTCTCTACAGAGAAAAACTAGCCTTTTATCCTTGAGAGGGTTACTTTATATGTTGGTGGCTAGATCTTACATTGAGGAGATCATGTACTGATAAAATGAGGACAGGCCACATCATTTTCCTGTTTTTTTTTTTTTTTTTGCCTAGCACATTGCATTTTACAGGTATCACATTATATTTAACGAAAGAACCAGAAAAACAAAGCAGATAAAGTAGAATAGGGAGACAAGCCATTTGTTTGACTTAGCTAAGACTGGAAACTTGAGCTTCTAAGCCACATTACAGTACTTTGAAATATATTAGTTATTTTTTTGTATTTGCTTGACTTAAAAAATGGTAGTGTGACAGCAATAGACAAACAACAAAGAAAAATATGAAAAGGAATTGGGGAAATTGGTTAAAAATGTCATAGAATTGACTAGGGTATTAAAGTGTTATTTTGACTTATAAATATGTGACTTTTGCATTGGCTAAATAAACTATGATAGATCCACACAATCATAAATTTAAATGTGTGCATCTACATAGAAATGACACTTAATTGACCTAGAAAAGGTCAAGGACATACTATAATATAAAAATGTATGGATCAAAAACAATGGTATGGGCTGATCCTATTGATGTAAAATCATATATGCATTTCTACATGCATACATGCAAAAAGAGATGTCTGGAAAGATATTCACCAAAATGTTAACAATAGTTTTGAGTGGTGATTTTTCACTTTCTTCTCTGTATCTACCTACAGTTTTTATTCTTATACAATAAAGTTTTACAAAAACAATTGTCATTTTAAAATGTAAACTTTATAATAGTTGCTTTAGTAAATTATTAGAAGTTCTCTATTTGAGACATTACTGTTTATTATTTTTCTATGCTGAAAAATTTTATTTCTTGAGATTAAGCAATGGAAATCAATAATGAAAATGACAATACTGAAACAATAAAAAATCGAAATTATCTGAAGAATAACTGTACAGTTTATATATATGTGTCAACTGCCTCTGTGTGTTAAATTTCTTTATTGGCTTTCTAATAAAGCATTCCTCTGTGGTTGTTTAAGTCCCTCCACCCCAACTCTCAAAGATGAAAAATTGTTTTAACAAATTTTCATATTTGTTTGTAGGAAGATTCCCAGTTTGGCATCTTTCATGTTCAGAGTATTTTCAAACATTTTTATCTAAACATTTTATCTAACATTTTTATTCAGCTCTGCATTCAGTTATGATACTTAATAACTTTTTCCTTAAAGTGCTTCTCTTAGGACAGAAAATATACTCACAAATCCTTCTGGAGACTTGTTTCATATAGGTGATAATTTGCTGTAACCAGTAGAGCCCCAAGTACTTTTTTATGTACTAAGAAAACAGAACAAACAAACAACAAAAAAACACCCCTCAAACCAAAATAAACACCTGTTGTTCCCAACAGCCAGAAGTGGTTTTTGTAAACATTTTCTCATGGTTGCCTCTAGTCCTTTGTTTTTTATGAAAGAAATAAAATGTCCCCAGTTCTCTTTATAAAATTGTACACATATAAACTAACAAAGGACTGTTTTGACATTGTAGAGTTCTAAGAAAGAGAGGCTCAGATTAAACAAATAGTAAGTGCCACTGCATATATGGCCCCCCAAAATTCCACCAGAAAACTTCTAGAACTCATAAATGAATTCAACAAAGTAACAGGATATAAAATTAACACAAATAAATTAGATTTGTTCCTATATATCAGGGTGAATCCACTGAAAGAGAAATTAGGAAAACTGCCCCATTCACAATAGCCTCAAAAAAAAAAAGAAAAAGAAAAAGAAAACATAACTTAGGAATCAAACCTTAGAAGATGAAAAGACCTCCCATGCTCTTAGATAGGCAGAATTGTCAAATTTACCTAAAGCATATACAGATTTAATGCAATTCCTATTAAAATCCCAATGTCATTCTTCATAGAACTGGGACATGCAATAATGAAATTCAGTTGGAAAAATAGGGGACCTACAATACTGATTACTATCTTGTGAAGTATACATAAAAATCCATAAAGTTGTCACATTTTAAAGTTTTATTTTAAACTTCATGAACTAAAAATTGTTAACACTTTCCATAATCCTTCTACAGAAAGAGAGTTAATTCTTTAAATATTAGTAATTTATCTCATGGTCAAACACTTTCAATAGCACATATGAAGATAAAATAATTATGTAAGGAATTATATGAAGAAGGAATTTTTGAAGAATAAGCCTGTCTCTTTGCACTTTATAGCTTGTAAACTATCCACAAAACATCAGATGTCTTAAAATTACCTAAAAATGTAATTTTAGGTAAATATATATAGGAAGGTGATTACATTAGAAGGACACACTCTTAGACAAGTATCTTTTATTGCTTTGTAACTTTTAAAAATTGTGTTATAGAAGAGTGTTTTATGTTCATGATGTATTGTTTAGAAAAAGAACCAAATTACAACCCTCATTTTTGTTTGTTTGTTTGTGGTGCTGGGGATTGAGCCCAGGGCCTAGTGCATGCAAGGCAAGCACTCTACCAATTGAGCTGTATCCCCAGCCCACAACCTTCATTTTTAATAAACTACATGTAATATAGAAAAAGACTGGAATGATACAAAAGCATATTAATGGTGGCTATCTCTAATGTTATTACTATTGGTGTTTTTTTTCTTTTTACTCCAAGACATTACTTCTATACTAAGAAAGTATAATAAAATTAATATTTTAAAAATAAATGCTTTGTATATAGTGAATGTTTACTGAATATTCATATTAAGAAAAGAATGGAGTAAAAAGGAACAGAATAAGAATCTGAATCACCTAGATTCTTTATCTACTTCTACCACTATTAAAAACCCTCGGCTTAATTGTTGATTTTTCTTTCAATTTCTCCAATGAAAATTGCCAATAGTTTGTTGCATTTAAGAGATTTTTATGCAAAGTATTATGTCACTAGGGCACCACTGGTGAAACTGGAACTAGTGTTTTATCACTCTCTAATGTCTATAAAGAAACAGAATATTGGAATAATGTTCCTGAAGAATACAAGCATTTTCGTTTTAATGATCTGCTGAACAACAAACTGGAGTTTGAACATTTTCGTCAGTTTCTTGAGGCTCATTCTTCAAGGTGAGGAACCAGAACCATTTTTTAATGTATTCCTTACTTAACACATCATTTTTTCTTAGCCACTGGTTTTGATTCAACATATTATAATAGTGTTAGATTTTTACCCATGTCACTGTTAAGCATAATTATCTGAAATTTGTATGGATTACTTTTTTGTTGGAATGCATTTTATTGTAGCAAACTCCAAAATGTTATTTTAAGTGATTACACAATATTTATACTTTCAGCATTGCCTAACTTAAAACACCACTAGTACCTTCTACTTTTTCTTTTCTGCTGTTTATTTTGCATTTCTCTAGACAAGTACTTCAATTACAATTTCTGGAAAGTATTTCTTTTACATTTTTACATTTCACTAAGTTTCTTGTTTATTTTGATATCAGGGATTGAACCCAGGGGTGCTTAACCACTGAGCCACATGCCAGCCATTTTATTTTTTGTTTTGAGACAGGGTTTCACTAAGTTGCTTAATGTCTTACTAAATTGCTGAGGCTAGCTTTGAACTTGTGATCCTCCTGCCTCAGCCTCCCAAACTCCTGGGATTATGGGTGTGTGCCACCATGCCCAGCTAGCTATTTAAATTACTAGAATATTTTACAATTTATTAATGGAAATAATGGGGATGGAAAAAACAAGTCTTTGGGAGTAAAAGAGAGAAGAAATTCTAAAATTAAGCAGCTTTGACAAAACTGTCTTTCTGTTAGTTCCCTGAGAAACAAATCTGGGACTTATTAGCAAAAGTGCTTGGGTATCTCAATAAGCACATTCTATATAATATATAAAGGAAACATTGTTGTTTTTGTACAGAATCTTGGAAACTTACAACATTTACCTGTAATAAAATGAAATATTGATCATATTGTTTTCTCTCAAGTTAATAGAAACTGGTTAGAACTGGGTGCCAAATTTCACTCTATAGAGTTGCCCTTCATTGTGGGTTAAGTTTTCTAAATTTGGCCTTCTGTCAAATGGACATGTCATATACAGACATTTCTCCAAATTTGAAATTGATGATCCTATTCCATCATTCATGGAAGACCCCATCACTATTGATGAGCAGTATTTTTTCTGGTCCCATTATTCCTTTTCATCACTCATTTGTTTAGCCAGAATTAGGATTATAATAGTCAAGATAACTGCATAGGAAGGCAAGAGGTGACAGTGTGCCCATCAGTTCCATAGGTGTAGCCCATTGTGCTCATTAGCCAAGACAGCCACTTTCTGAATCTGTCAAAACAGCAACTTGTTTAGTGTTTAGTAGAATTTAGAGAAATAAACAAGAAAAGCTCTATTTTTCTTTGTTTTCATTTTAGCATGGATCTTATGTGCTGGATAGACATTGAGCAGTTCCGAAGAATAACTTACAGTGATCTAAATCAAAGGGAGACAAAATCTGTATACATTAAAAAGAAATACCTTAATAAAAAGTATTTCTTTGGACCCAACAGCCCAGCTACTCCATATCAGCAAAACCAGGTATCAGCATGTAAATCTGTTTTTTATCTCAAGTATGAAAAACAGTCATTTATTTCTTTTTGCCAACAACCTGACAGTCTTTTTTTCCCTTTTGTTTTGCTTTTATGGCATATGCTAAACACTTTTGGTATCTCATTTATTTAGGTATTTACAATTCTATACATTAATGCCTTTAAAATTCATTCAAGTATTACATACTACAAGAATATGTTACTAAAAGTAATTTACAGGTTGAAAAGAACTTTAATTCATGTAGGTCTATATTAAGAACATTGCTCAGAAAATTAGGGATACAATTACAGCTTTATACCTATTGTACTTGAATTTCTCATTCATTCATTCATTCACCAAATATGAGTGCCTTTGATATGCCAGACTGTGCTGGGTGCTCGGGACAAAAAGGAGAACAAGATAGACAAATTCCCTGCATCTCTCAACATTCAGGAAGACAGCCATCGTCAACCATTAAACTAATCTCTCTTTCCTCTTAATTGTTATTATTCCAATCATAACTCATCTTTGAAAATTCTGTTTACAGTTGTCCCCAGAAACTATTTTCAATGATTAAGAACATAGGTTTGACCATTTTGTTATACCAAAGTCCTATAGATTTTAGTCACAACTCATTAATAACAATAGCGTTATTAGACTTAGAGCAAACACACACCTTGGGTTGGGATTCAGCAATGGGTATAAGTGCTCAGTGATATAAATCAAAGGGAGGCAAAATCTATATACGTTAAAAACAAATACCTTAATAAAAAGTATTTCTTTGGACCCATGTCTCAATTTTTATGCCTTTAAAATATAAAAAGTTAGGTATTATAATTTATTTAGTTTGAAGTTTGTTATTTCTTCATCACTACCTAAAGATCAAATATATACCATATGATTATGTATTTTAGAAGCTTAAAAGGATGTCTGTCCTAATGGTGCACATTTATAAGATACAAATTCAGATTAATGTTAATTTATTGAATTAAAGAAAAATGAACAGACACTCATGAATAGAGTAATCCAAACTAAGAAGCTGTAGCTTTGGTGGGGATGGAAGAAAAAAGTCTTTGGGAGTAAAAGAGAGAAGAAATTCTAAAATTAAGCAGCTTTGACAAAACTGTCTTGCTGTTAGTTCCCTGAGATACAAATCTGGGACATATTAGCAAAAGTGCTTGGGTATCTCAATAAGCACAACTATGAAATAATTACATGGAAAACATTTGTTTTCTATTTGGTTTGTGCTATATCGCGTGAGGGTTCATGGTATCTGATGCTACTGTGTGAACCTTCCAGAGCACATATGATCTCATGGCTATCATAGCAAATCCTGGTGCTTGCCTCAGAATTTTTCCAGTGACTCTGCTTCATTTCATCATAACATTTTTTTGTTTTGTTTTGTAAGTATTTTTAGTTAAGATTGACACAATCTTTATTTTATTTATTTATTTTTATGTGGTGCTGAGAATCAAACCCAGTACCTCACACATGCTAGGCAAGTGGCTCTACCACTGAGCCACAACCCCAACCTCATCCTTACATTTTTAATTACTTATTTTATACTTGAGGCTGTCTAAATCATATTAAGTTTTATAAAGATCATGCCAGTCATAATATCAGTTATTTATTAGCAAGGTAATCTTTTCTTTTTTTTAAATGTAAGAACAGTATTATTATTTGATTGTTTATTATTTGATTATATTATTAAAAAAGGACTAAGAAGGATTTATCTTTATAAAACAATATTAGTAATTTATTAATCATTTACTAACATGACTAATCAAAGGAGAACTAAATAAAGAGGGTGAATGTTCCAGTCAGCAATCCAGAAATTTTGAGCAGTATGTAGACAGAAACAGGTAGAGAACAGAATAATTTACAGCAGGAAATAGCCATTAGTGGGTTGTTGAGGCCAATAATTATGCTACAGGAAGATTGGGGCCACAGAGAAATTGTTTTTGAACAGTGCCACTTATGCAAGACTATTATCTGTCAAATATGGCATTTTTCTACTTCCTGTTGCCTACTTTCTTCTGAGACTTGTTAAAACAGCCCTAAATAACTACCACTGTTGTCATCCTGCTGTCCCCATTCAAAGTTTGTTGGTAATGGAGTATTTATAATGTCTGAGTCAAGGCTACTTCTTAAATAATTAATGCTTCATTTTCCTTTTTCAAAAGAGAAATGGCTCGATTTGACTAGAATCACAAATTCATAGAATATTCAGCTTAGAAGAGAACTTAGAAAGCTAACAGATGAATGCTCTCATTTTATAATTGAAGATACTGAGTCCATGGAGGGGAAAAATGCCTGTGTTTGTGATAATACAGAATAAAAATCCCACCCCTGGGTCTGGGGATGGGGCTTAGTGGTACAGTGCTTGCCTAGTATGTAGAAAACCCGGGGTCCAATCCCCCAGCACTGGAAAAAAAAAAAACTACCCCTGTGTTCCTCACATTTTATTTTATAGTAAGCAAAATCATACTTCTTGAACAACTACCATACAAACAACCATTCTTTGTTGACATTAAGGGAGTTGTCTGTCATTCCTTTATACATTATAGCCAGAAAACAAAAACTTAGAAAAATTTGTGGTACCTGTAAAGTTTACTGCAATAGTTTGGAGTGAATGAATGAATGAATGAATCTTAGTGTTATTTGACAAAGCACAAGTTTGTAGTTACTGTTTCATTTTTTATTTTCTTAGATAATGCATTTAAGTGGTGGCTGGGGGAAGATTCTCCATGAGCAGCTTGATGCGTCTATTCTAATTGAAATTCAGAAGCATGTCCTAAACAGGCTAGAAAATGTGTGGTTGCCATTGTTCCTTGCAAGTGAGCAGTTTGCAGCCCGTCAAAAGATTAAGGTATGAAATTTGTATATTATTTGAGTAGCAATTGACAGTACCTGTCAAAACCTCACATGCTTACCTGCTGAGCCAGCCACTGTACTTGTGTGGTTCAAAGTCTGGAGTCAGACTTCCAAGATTTTAATCTCAATACTGCCACATATTAATTGTACCACTTTTAAGTTTCACAAATTTAGTTTTCTCATTTGAAAAATGGAACTAACAGGGGCTGGGGCTGTAGTTCACTGGCAGAGTGCTTGCCTAGCATGCATGAGGCACTGTGTTTGATCCTCAGCACCACATAAAAATAAATAAAATAAAAACATTCTGTCCATCTACAACTACCAAAAACATCTTTTTAAATAGAACTAATAATAGTAATTGCTTCATAAGGTATTTGTGAAAATGAAATGAAATTAATATGGTTAGTTTCTTAGCATGGTGCTGATCATACAACAAACATCAAATGTTACCTATTGATATAGTTGCTTTTTAAAAATATTTTTAGTTGTAGATGAACACAATATCTTTATTTTATTTACTTATTTTTATGTGGTGCTGAGGCTCAAACCCAGTGCCTTACATGTGCTAGGCGAGTGCTCTATTGCTGATCCACAACCCACAGCCCTATAGTTGCTATTTTTAATACTATTAAGTCCTCACACAAATTGGCAAGGATATATAGACATCACTGTAATGCCATATGGGAAAATAGTTGAGTTACAATAATTTCACACTATGGAAAACTATTCAGATTTCCATATAAAATAAGATTATAAAAATGAGATGAAAATATAAACTTGAGATTTCTATATGTATTGATATGAAATATGTTATTTATTGACTGAAACAAGCAGAGCAATATATAGAGAATAATTCTATTATATCTTCTTCCATCTCTATATCTGTATATATACATATCTGTCTGTCTATATACTTATCTTTCCATTCAGCCTTCTAGCTACCTATTATGATTTGGATCTGAGGTGTCCTCCAAAAGCTCCTCTGTTAATGCAGGAATGTTGGAGGTGAAATGATTGGATTATGAGAACTGTAACTGAATCAGTCCATTCTAGTTTGAATGGACTAACTGTAGGCCAGTGGGGCTTGTCTGGAGGAGGTGGGTCACTGGAGGCATGCCCTGGAAGGGTGCATCTTCCCTGCAGCCCCTTCCTCCTCCTCTCTGCTCTGGCTGCCTTGAGCTGAGCAGCTTCCCTCTGCCATGCCCTCCCAGCACCATGTTTGGCCTCACCTTGGGCCCAGAGGAAAGGAGTCAGCCATTTGTGGACTGAAACCTCTGAAAGAGTGAGCTCCAAATAAACTCTCCCACCTCTAAGTTCTTCTCATCAGGCACTTGGTCACAGCAATGCAAAGCTAACACACTGCCTATCTTTTTGCTTATGCTTATGAAAAAAGTCTAAAAGGACCTGCCTCCTGGGAATGGGTTTGAGGAGTAAGAAGGATTTTTACTTTATAAAGTGGAGCTTTTTTTGCTTTGTTTTATTTTTATTTTATATGACCAAGTATTACTTTGATCACTTAAAACGTCATTAGCATTCCTAAAAGCAGGCAAGACTGATCTTTACAAAAATAATAGAAGGGTTGGAAGACATGTAATTTTGGACTAAAAGACATATGGCATTAATACTGATCAGGAAGAACCCGAAAAAGCTTTTCTCTGTATTGTATTCAATTTATTAAACACTTTGAGGTCTACTTATCTGAAAATGTCTGTAGACTTTCGAGCAGAGCAACTTAGGGAAAAAGCAGTACATCTGGGAGCACAAAATTTATAGTATGGAGAAAAAGAGCCAATTTGTTTCAGGCAAAAAGTTCCTGGAAATAAACTTTGGGAAAACTCAAATCTCCTTGTTCCCTTTTCTTCGGGGAGACTCCAATTCACTAAACAAAGCCAAGAAAAAGCACATTTGGGTAACTAATATTATTTACCACATTTTCTCATTATGTTTACCACAGTAATTTTATCGTAACTTGTAGTCATTTCCTGACTTAGCATTCTTTGGGTGGTCAGCAAAATAAACTGATTCTGGCAACCTTAAGCCAAAGACAGAAAGGAGGGCTGAGAATTTATTATCAAATGGTGCTGGTGCATCTCACAACTTAGGGAAAGAGTTAACACCCACCCTTCAGAAAAGATGTAGGTGAGGACAGCCCCAGGAATCCACAAGAGTTCTCAGATCTTTTCTCCAAAGTTTGGCTATTAAAAAGACTTAGGCCTGAGGATGTAGCTCAGTGGTAGAGTACTTACTTAGCATGCACAAGGCCTTGGGGTTCAAACAGTTTATCCCAACTGGTCCTAGTCCTTGTTTCTCTTAGATCTACTCTTGGATCTATCTGCAATGGGTAGGAAGGTAGGGAGAAAGAGCACAGATTTGACAGGAGCAATTCCCAGAAAGGGAAAATATTATATAGAGACAATAACCCCAAGAAACACAGTTGTCTCTTAATATCCATGAAGTACTATTTCCAGGACTCCCTTGGATACCAAAAATCTGCTGATGCTCAAGTCCCTCATATAAAATGATGTAGCATTTGCATATGACCCAATCCTCCAGTAGATTTTAATTCACTACTAATTACTTTTAAAACATTCTAAGGTAACATAAATATTTGGTAAATAGTTGTCATACTGTATTGTGGGGAATAAAAAGGAAAAAGTCTATGCTTATTCAGTACATACGTATTTTTTTTCTGAATATTTTCAATCTGAGGTTGGTTGAATCCACGGATGAATAACCAATGGACAGGGAGGGCCGAAGGGATCTACTGTATTTTTCTCTGTGTTAGGAGTAACTTTTAGACTCTTCTAAAATTAATTGTTGAAAAGTACATGGTTAGGAAATAGCACAAAAATCTGAGGAGCTAAAATTTTTGCTCCAAACTCAGTTTTTATGTGAGCCAAAATAAAATAATCATCTGCATTTAGGGGATTGTGGTTGGGTGTAATCTCTATTTTGCAGATAAGGAAACTGTTCTGAGAATAAGTGGCTCACCTAGAAACCTGACTACAGGGCTTTTATTTCTAATTGATCCTCTTCTGCCTGAATGACTCCATCTCTTATCCAACCTGACCTTTGCCTCATTTTTTAAGCTATTAAATTGGTAAATAATCTCAAAGCTGGAAATTCTGAATAAGGGGGATAAAATTGTTGGTTTTGTTTTTAGGTACAGATGAAAGACATAGCAGATGAGCTTTTACTACAGAAGCATGAAAGGAAAATCGGGATCTGGAAGGCAAGTGATCATTATATTCCTCCTCTTCTAAGTTCCACTCCGTCTAAATTATTATTTTTCCTTCCTCTTCATGTTCAAAAATCTTCATCAAAGACACTGCTTTCTGAACCACCAACCTATTGCTGATAACCGTTCTTACTTAGCAGATGGAATTTTGGCACAAGTATGACTCTGCCAGAGCTCTCTTCTTAAGAATTCCTTGACCACGACCATAGAAGTGTGTCCTTTAACTATGATGTTTTATTTTGTTTTGTTTTTGCACAAGGCCCTGGGTTTGGTCCCCACACACATACTCTGTGTTTGTGTGTGTATTTATATATGAACACATACATACATATATATGTATATATAAAACACATACATATATACATATATTACACATATATATGTGTACATACACACATATATGTATATATACATATATTCTGATTGTGATGGATTTATTGAGACAAGCTATTGTTTCCAGCATATGGTAGTTTTTTTTATTTTTGAGAGTAGATTATACAGAAAGAATAGTATACAAGGGGATCAGCAAGTTTAGACATTTTACATTATCCCCTTTATTTAGAATAAGTTTAGCTTTAAAAGAATTAAGATACTATCATTTCAGTGATTATTAAACCCACTCTAATGATACCTTACTAGTAATTGCCCATTTTGCGTCTTATAAGCATCATGAACATAGTCATCCCTTTGAGCCTACAAGTTTATGTGTATTTATTCTTCTACAGGTCATGATAGAAGGCCACACTAGGCCCAGGTGACCCCCTGCAAACCAACAAAGATAAAAATTTATTCAAATGTTAGAGGAGTGCATGTGTCTGTTAGGATGCTCTTTCCTGGATTTCCTCTTGAACGGAAATAATTTTTTTTAAATGTTTGATTTTTTTTCTGTGTTTTTAGTTGGAATACTAAGTAGAATGAGCTTATATTTTATGTTATTGTGTCTTATATATTATATTGTTTTCTATTTAGTTAAATTATGGGTTTTAGTTAAATTACTAAGTTTTAGTATCTTAAGAAGCAGGTCTTAAAACAGTATTTGTTGAGTGGGTTTTAAATAAACATCCCAGTCTAATCCATAGTTGTTTCTATTTATGGGGCTATAATTTTAATATGGACCAGATGGTAAGGGACTTAAGTTTTTGTCCAGAGACCATGGCATGTGCCTCACTAAAGCAGTGATAGACATCTATGCACTTTATCTGGGTTAATGGCACCACCGCCCATCCAGACTGCCTGGAAATGTGTTCACCCCTCAGTTCCAACTCAGATGTCATCTTCAAGCCCTGCTCTCTAAAGGCTTCACTTTTCCATGCAGAATTAGTTATTCTTATCTTTGTATTCCCATGGCACTTAAACATTTGTATTGATGGTCACATATGATTTTTTCCCCAAGGAATGAATTTTGTGCCTTGTCAGTGATAAATATTTTTCTTGAAATTTAATCATTAATATAATTTGTAAGTCCATCTAAAATGGTGCCTTGGGAATGATGCTTTCTTGTATGGTTGTACACTACCATCAACTCTAGGGAACTTCAATAAAATTAAAATCTATTCATCAAATTCAATAAAACCCATTTCTTATGTTTTTTAATCTGAGAGAGTAAAGGGAATTGAATATGTGATTTTAAATAATCAAAGTAAAAGGAGGAGACATGTTATATTTCAAAATTGTGAAGATATAAAATACATGTAGGTTAAAAATGCTCCATGGGTGCCTCTGGATTTCATGTTGCATGATGCAAATCCTCAGCAGAGAAACTTTATTATTTTAAAAAAGTTACTTACTACTTGTTTTTATAATTATTGATTATTAGTCATAATTTATTATTAAAATAATATGAAGATGTTCTGCCTAAAACCATGAGCTTTCAGGATATAATTATAGTGAAGTTCAATTGATATCTTTAAAAAATTAGAAACTCTTAAGTGTTACACAGCTTTTACTTTTTAAAAGGCAGGAGAACTATGTAATAGTAAAATAAATAATGGAGTAATATCTAATCATGACATTAAGATTATCATGTTGTGTTTGAGTGCCGAACTCTTACCACCCCCCGACAGGCAGGGTTGCCAAGTTGCAGTGTTTTAACATTCTCTATGTAGCCATGTGTTCTAAGTCAACTAGTCATTTCCTTTTCCCTCTACCTTTAAAAAACATGATGCCATAAAAATATAAAGGAGACAAGAGAGCGGGGGAGGGGAGTTGTCCAGTTCTATGGTATACATGACATGAATTTCAACAGCCAAAATTAAAGGAGATAAAAGTCAGTAATTTAGCCTACTTGGTGACTTTTCTACTTTTTAGAGCACAGTTAATTTTCTGTATTCTGTTTTGCACAGCCAGTGGAGAGTAAATGGATATCTTCATGGAGTGATATTATTGCTTTTCGTAAAGCATTGTTGAATCCAGTTATTGCAAGACAGTTCCAACGTTTTGTGGCTCTAAAGGGAGATTTACTAGAAAATGGGGTGCTCTTTTGGCAAGAAGTACAAAAATATAAGGTATCGTATTGGAAGCTGAGGAAAACCACTTCTTTTTGAAGAGGAAATGCATTAACATATCAAATTCCTAACTATAACTCTCTAGACAAGATTTGTATAAGATCTCAATTTTGCCATCTTCTTCATCCCAATTTTAAATACTGAGGTGCTTATTACTCATTGTCTAGATACACTTACTATTATATCATGAAGAGTGAGTCCTAAAATGGTAGTAATAGGTTTTTTTTTTTTAAGGCATTAACCTGTATTATAGAATGAGTACCTTCCTGAAGAGAGTTTTAACTGAATTTTTCTATCTTACATATATGTGTGTGTGTGTGTGTGTGTGTGCCATACACATTTTTTCCCTTAAGATATCTATATAGCCAATACCTGTTTATAAGAATTCCTCCCAACTAAATTTATAACAATTGTAATCAGAGATATCACTTTATAGATAAACCACAGATGAGAAAGGTTTTTCTATTAGAAAGAAAGGCCAAATTCTTAACAAAATAAATAAGAGAATAAGGGGTTAGACACACACATAGTTTATTTGCAGAATAAAGTGTTTAATGGAATCATATATTATATTGTCTAGACTTGAACAGAGAAATGTTGTCTAAAAATACTTAAGAGGTATCCAGCCTCTGTTTAAATGCTCCCAGGGGTGTAGGCTTATTTTCTTGTAATCAGCCTATTTTATCTCATTGTAAGAGTGGGGAATAAAAATTGAACTAGAATTCAAGAGTACAGTGTTTTCAGTTGGTCTATAATGTAAGTTTGTATCATGCAACACTAATACAGTTGCATAATATTTGTTCAATAAAATTCATGCTTTCTCCAACCTACCATGAAACTTTTTTCTACCTTTTTCTGGTTTTGTACTATTCTCAGTTTAGGTTGTAACAGAAAAAAAAAATTGAGAAGTTTTTTCAAAATGTTTCCCAACAATCATATCAAATAAAATTTTTGAGAATTAGACAGGAGGTAGAGTTTGCTTTCCACATCAGGCAATTTTTGAGCAGGGTGGGCAGAATTATCTTAAAGTGAATATGAACATGAATAAGCCCAAGACTGATGGGACAAGAAGAATGAGGTAAACCTTATATTAAAAAAAGTATTAAAAAAGAACCTGGACTCATAGAAGCCACTCTTAGTGTTTGGCTGCCCTTAGTCTCCATTTTAGTATCTTTTCTGCAGTATGGCATGAAGGACTTAAGAGTACTTGGTGGCTATATTTTAAAATACACTATAAAATTAGAAATCACGCTATGGGAATAAATCCATTCCTCTGAGAAGCATCTCGTTTGTGTCTGGAAAGGGAGCGCAGTGTGTTGCCAGGGTCTGAGTAGGTATAGTTGTAGCACAGAGGTAATGCTGGGGTGGTGGGGCAGGGAGGTCTCCGCAGGAGTGGTGGCCCTTGTACTGGGTCTTGAGGGAACTTGCCAGATGGAAGGGGCTCCACTGCGCAAAGCCTTCACTGAGCTCATCTTATGTGGCCTACTCTGCTAAACATTTATTGTCTGGCAGATATTGTCTTAATGCTTTTCATGTAATAATGAATTTATTCTTCACAAGTATCCTATGAGTTCAAGGATATTTTCACCATTTTACAGATGAGAAAACTAAAGCACACACACAAAAAGTTAAACTCCCAACATCACCAGCTAGTTAAATCATAGAGCAAGAATTTGAAACAAGTCATTCCAATGGGAAAGCCTAAGTTCTTAACCTCAAAGTAACACTGTCTCCTAGTAGTGATTATGGTAGTATTTAAAGAGCTGGCTGGAATAAGCTTAATCAGATGTTATTCTGTATCATGAAAAAATCAGAAAGAACCAGATGTACAACAAGAGGACACTGGTTACAATTATGAAATTGTAACCATGACAGAATACTTTGTGCCAGTAAAAATCATGCTGGGAAGAATCATCAATGATGGAAAAACATGTTTATATCATTGATTTATTCTAAAGTAGCTACTAGAAAACAGTATGATTTGATCTAAAATGTGTGTGTGTGTGTTTATACAGAAAAGATTAGAAAGACATTTTCATCTAACAAATATTTATTGAACCCCTACCAGGGGCCAGGTTATATATCCTGAGGGTTCAACCATGATCAAAATAATCTCTCTTCAAACTCATGATATCAAGAGAGGTTCAGACGATGGCAGACAAAGCAATAATAAGCATGTCATTAGGGCAACAGCAGCAGGGGAAGCCCAGGATGCTATGGAAGTAGGCAGGATGGATGTCTCTCTTGGAGTCTTGGAGAACTTACTAGAAGGAAACATACTCAACAAAACCTCGATAATAGGTGACAGTTAACTAGGCTAGTGGTATGACAGGGTGGGACAATTAGGAAAAAAATCAGGGCCAATCAAAAAATTCTTCTATATGATAAGCCCACTAGTAATGGCAAATAATGCATTCCATAATGTAACAAATGCCATTTAAATATGTTTTTTTCTAAGGTGATGCTAAATTAAATAGAAATGCTAACCATTATTACAATATAATGTTTTATATTAAGCTTTTTCACACATAAACTTTTGCCAAACCATAAATAAATTTTACATGACTGGTACAAGAATTTTTCTTTCATATTATGTGTAAGACAGCTAATACAATGACTGATAGGTACTGGACACTTAATAAATATTAGGTAATTTCTGACTTAGAATTAGAAGTTTCCAAACTTGTTTGTTTTCAACCGATTTAGAAAACAATGTCTGGCCGGACCTAGTGGCGCACACCTATAATCCCTGCAACTCAGGAGGAGCGCAAGTTCAAGGCCAACCTTGGCAATTTAGTGAGGCCCTAAGCAACTTAGTGAGACCCTGTCTAAAAATTTAAAAAAATTACAAGGACTGGGGATGCAGCTCAGTGGTAGAACCCCCACTAAATTCATTCTAGTAGCAGAAAAATAAATTAAAAATAGCTTATTGAGCCCCTACCTGGGGCCAGGTTATATATCCTGAGGATTCAACCATGATCAAAATAATCTTCTCTCTCCAAACTCATGATGTAAATAGAGGTTCAGATAATGGCAGATAAGGCAATAACAAAGTGTGTCATTAGGGCAATAGCAAGGGAAGCCCAGGATGTTATGGAAGTAGGTAGGATGGATGTCTTTCTTGGAGTCCTGGAGAACTTACTAGAAGAAAACATTCCAGCTAATGTCTGTGGCTGGAAAATGCTATAATTCAGACTAAGTTATCTCTTTATTAAGAAAAAGAATATCTCTCTACTTGTGACTTAAAAACTGGGTCAGTTTAAGAGATGGCATTACTTTTATGTTTTTATGAAGAGGATAATATGATGGGATAATTGGAACAATATACATACTAAACGATATATAATGCCATTCCTTTTCACCAGCAGCAGGCCCACATTCTTCACTAGCCTTTTTAAGCCCAAGTCAATTTGGTGAAAAAGCAGCCTGGCGGGGAAAGCTATTGCATCTACCTGTAGCCTGAGTTAGATGCCCATTCTTGATATGCTGCACGGATCTTCTATATACCTCTACCATAACATACCATAACTAGCTATCCTGAATTTAAGTAACATGTTTTCACATTTCTCCAGTAGAGATTGAACCCTCCAAGGGCATGGGCTGTGTCTGGAGTCTCAGCTCTGTGTGTGGCAGGTAGCAGACTCTCAATATATAGTCATAAAATGAGTCAAAGCAGGCATTAAAGCTGTTTCTTTGCCTTGAGAAACAAGTGATCTGTATTAAATGAAATCTGTACCTATATAAGGTGCATGTATTAGTTTTAGGTTCTTCAAATCCAACAGAAAGAAAAACTATTTTTGTTTGTTTGTTTGTTTATTTATTTGTTTGTTTATTTTTGATAGCCTTGACATGTTCTGGTGCCCTCTTAACCTGAAGTTAAAATGATATACCTTGCAGACATAGGTCTACGAAAGTGTTCTAGTAATGCATTAATCACATATTATTTTGTCTTTCCTTTCCTCCTCCTTGTTTAGGACTTGTGCCATTCCCATTGTGATGAGACTGTCATCCAGAAAAAGATCACAACTATCATCAACTGCTTCATTAATTCTTACATTCCACCAGCTTTGCAAATTGACATTCCAGTAGAGCAAGCCCAGAAGATCATTGAACACAGGAAGGAGTTAGGACCATATATATTTAGAGAGGCACAGGTAAGAGATCAGGGCATGTGGCTAAGCATATTTTAAAATACATTAACAGGGCTGGGGTTGTGGCTCAGTGGTAGAGCACTTGCCTAGCATGTGCAAGGCACTGGGTTTGATTCTCAGCACTGCATATAAATAAATAAAATAAAGGTCCATTGAAAACTAAAAAAAATATTTAAAACATACATTGACAATCAAGATATTCTTTTAAAGCCTTTACATTATTCATATTTGGCAAGATTTCAATCCTCTGAGTACTGGGATTTTTAAATTTAGTTTAAATTAGTTTGCCAGGCCATTTAAATATAAGAAAATAGTAAGTCACTTGCTATTTTGTTGGTGATAAGATATAGCAAATAAAACTAAATAATACGCTTTGACTTTCCATAGTTACCATTTTTATTTCTAATTTACTAAAAAAACTCCAACTAATTCCTCCTTCCTTTCCCACCATTCATATTTCTTTTTAAAATATCTGCTACCTCAAAAATGTGTAAAATATGTGTGTCCCAAGATTTGTATATTTTTAAAGATTGGAATATTCACATAGCTCATAAAATAAGTGAGAGGAGATTTAAGTATTCAACCAACATAAAGTACACAAACTCATGAAAGGAAAATCATGTCTGTTAACCTGCTCAAGTTACTTCTTTTTAAGATAAATAATAGAAAACATTGACTTGGTGAACATAATTTATTTGCATTTTGAAAAGCCTTTTAGTGATGTTGTTCTTAAAAAATGATTAAGAAAAATAAATTATAATAGGGGTAATAGGGAAGGCCATGTCATGAATTAAGTGATATGAAACAGAGATTTAGAGTATGATTGCCCTTGAGCATGGAAAAAGGCCATTATTCCTTAACTTTCATTTGTAAGCCAGCTGTGTTCTAAGTCCTCTAAGGGATTGAAAGTGGACTCACAATCCAAAATATGCATTAAAACAGGCAAAAATATAGAGGCATGATTGAGGATGTGCTAGAGAGAAATAGAGAAAACAGGGTGCCAGAATCAGAGCATCTGTTAATGAAGAGGTCTTAGAGAAAGCTTGGCCTCGCCTCGGGGTACTGACAAACCCAGACAGGACTTGCCAGTCTGTTTCAAAGACCTTGAGCCTGGCGTTAGAGACCTGGAGCTAGGGACACTGGCTGGTTCTGGCGTACTCTTCAGGAATTGCAGCCAGTGAGCTTTATTGGTGACCTCTGGCCTGTGACTTCTGTCTGATGTCCTAAAATGGAGTCCTAGCAATAGCTTAAATATAGAGTTTGAAGCCTCTGAAAATACAGGATCTTTATTTGGGGGCCTCATCCCTCTGAATCTGTTATTCCTTCTGTTGTTCCCAAGGAAGCTCAGAGAATGGCATACCACCTACCCCTACCCAGGTATACAGCTAGTATCTGGTTGCCATCTTCATGTCTTCCCTCTCCTTCATTTTGTTACTCCCTCAGCTAATCCCTTCCTCAGATGTGTCCATTTGTCTCCTTGTCAGCTGTCACTCTACCTGTATTTTCTTAAACTGTACCACACTTCAGAAATGTAACAAGTCTCACATCAAATTACCAAAACCCCCCTGCCTCTGGGCTCTCTCTAGTCCTTTCAACTCAATCTGCAAACAGAGCAATCTTTCTAAAATATGTCTGATCATGTCACTTCTCTGCTTAAAATGTTTCCGTTGTTCTCTCCACTGCCCTCAGAATGAAGTCCACATCCTCCATACCTGCCTGGCTCCATCTCTTACCGCTTCCTGCCACCTCTCCCCTGGTCTTCCTGAAATGGCTCTTGCTGTCTTTTCTCCTGAGTGTTGTGCTGTATCCTCTTCTCTTCCTGTATCTGTCCCTGTCAGAGCCCTTATCACACTAAACTACAAGTGACTATCCTCATGTCTGACTTTCCCATTAGGCTGTAAGCCTTTTGAGGACAAGGAATATTTCTTTCTTACCTTTGTGGCCCAAATGCTTGGCACATTTTTTGACTTTATGAATGAACGATGTGAGACGAGATCTGGCATGACAGTGAAGAATAAGATCATATTGGAAATGACAGCAGAGTGGAGCAAAAGGACTGAGTAGTAAATAAGACTCTGCTGTTTAGCATGGCCATCAGTGTACCTGTGACAATCCCTCCTGCCCATGCCCAGTGGCTGGAAAATTTCATCATCAGCCAAGTTTTCACTCATCCTTTGACTCATACTAAAACCATTGCTCATCTACTAGCATTGAGCAGAGTAGTTCTGTAGTTATTATTTTCTTTACCCCACAATTTGGTTTTCTTTTAACCTTCTGGAGGTACAGATTCCATTTATTAATTATAGGCATTAACCTAAAATCTTAATTGCATCTTTAGGAAATATAGAGCTTTTATGACTTCTAGTAAAACATTATATGTCCTAATTGGGTGAACTTACTAGAGAGCCTTCTACATGGAGATACATACATTTGAGAGATGGGAATGATTAAGATTTTGGAGAGAGAATGGAGAAGTAGGCACAAAAATTGGTGAACAGAGAAGAAGGAGTAATTAAATTAAAGTTCATATAGCTACTGTGATACCAGTATATTGACAAGGGGATTACCTAATTAAATGAGTGGCAGATAAATATAAATGAAATTTTCTTCAAAGCATGCATTTCATCAAATAAAATATCTCTAGATTTTATAATCACATTCCCAGGAGTCTATGGAATTCAGTCACAAAACTGTCCTTTAAAAAGGGTGAATGATTTTATAATTATGAATCACATTCATGTATGGAAAAGTGGAGCAATGAAATATGCCGATTCAGGACTCTGTTGACCATGAAGTATTTACTTTGTAAAAAAAAAAAAAAAAAAATCTTCTTTTCCCTTAAGAGTTGGCTTGGTGCCTAATGGGAGGTTCATTTTTCTTAGGGCATTAGGTAAAGGCCATTCCTAGCCATACGATGTTGGGCTTGATTTGATGTGGCAAGTCCTACCTTCTTGGAAGTAATGTATGCCTCTGGAACTAATGGAAAAACTTGGCATGGGAATTAGAGCAACTATTCTTATCTCTGTAAATATCACAATTAATCACTTAATGTAAAGTGTCCTTATAGAAAGCATTTGTCTAGGATACCATTCTGCTTTCTAAATGTTACTTTTCTTGCTCTCACATAAAAGAAAGATTATATCATTTAAAAGTTACTCAAGATTTATTCTTAGATCTGCAGCTTTGTTTAAGAGCTTTTCCAGAGGCAAAATGGTATTTCCTTTCTCTAAAAGAAAGAAAAGGGGGTGGGGGAGTTTCCCTTGATGAACTGAATACTTGGAATACTTGTGTAGAACAGCAGTGTGTAGCAGATCAACTAGTATATGTTTTAAAAGAAAACATAAATTTCTTATTTAAAAAGACCTAATGGATTCTTTATTAATACAATCAATTGGTTAGGGAAACATAAGAATAAAGTGACTTTTAAGTGTATTTGGCGTGTGTGTGTGTGTTTGTGTGTGTGTATTTTTTTTAAAGAAAGAATTCTCATTGGTAATAAAAAAAAACATTGATGATAAGGATGTGCTGAGCTAAACTGTACTAAGAAGTCTGGAGACAATAAGTTGAAGGAAACATGGTGCATATTAAAGACAGAATAGTTAATCCATTATTATGGTGAATTAGAGTTTAAATTGATGCATTTATATAAAATTGTAATCTGAGACATACTTTGTTTTTTTACACAGATGACAATTTTTGGGGTTCTGTTTAAATTTTGGCCACAATTCTGTGAGTTTAGGAAGAATTTAACTGATGAAAAAATTATGAGTGTGTTAGAGAGAAGACAAGAATATAATAAGAAAATAAAATCCTCAAGCACAGATGTCGAAAAATTGGGAAAGGTAAGACAAGACTTCTTTGGGATTGAATCGTACTTTGAAGAGGTATGTGGTATGTGTGAATTTGTAGAAGAATTTTTACTGAGGAAATATAGAGATAAGTTATGGAATACAGATTTTAGTGGCTTTTAAGTCTTTGTTCAGAGGTTTCAGATTTACTTTTGAGTTCCCCAAGATTCATTTCAAATATTGCCTCTTCTATGTGAAGTCTTCCTTAACTCTCCTAGCTATGCAAACAGCTTACATCTGCTGCAGTAATGTTCCCCCCCCTCTCGTAAAGCATGCTTTTTATTGTCCTGTAAGTTTCTGCATCTGCCATCTTTGATGGATAGAGATCCTTAAAGAAAGAATCACAAGTTCAAGGCCACCCTCAGCAACTTAGCAAGACCCTGTCTCAAAATTTTAAAAAGTAAAAAGGGCTGGGGATGTAACTTAGTGTTCAATCCCCAGTACAAAAAGAGAGAGAGAGAGAGAGAGAGAGAGAGAGAGAGAGAGAGAGAGAGAGAGATATGGAGGGAGAGAGAGAGAGAAGAGCTCATCTGACTCTTCATCCATATTTCATAAGCACAAATACCTGCAGCCAGCATGTTGCTTTATCATTAATAATCATTGTTTATTGGATAAATTAGGAATTCTATGTGGTGTATGTAAAATAAAGAGTGTAATATACTTTACATCACAGAATACCATTGAAAAACATGTGGAACATAGCACATGTCATAAAGTAAATGTTAGTCACCATGATACTGTAGCAGCGGGTCTGGCATGGTGGTGTGCATCTCAGTCCCAGCTGCTTTGAAGATTGTGGTGGAAGGATGGCTTGAGGTCGGGAATCCAAGACCAGCCTGAGCAACATTGGGAGACTCTGTCTCAAAAACAAATGTAGCAATAATTTTCCTTTTTTATTACAAAAATAATAATATCAAACATATCTTTAATTTTAAGTAGTTAAACTGAACTGGGTAATCTAAAGAAAGTTATGATAAGAGAAAAAGAATCTCATGAAAATAACTTTCATTTAGTTTAATATCAAATACTTAAAATGAACAGTGTCAAATTTATTAACAAAAGAGCACGTAGCTTCACTAAATAAAAATTTTAAACTTTTAAATGGCAAAAAATAACATTAGAAGAAAAAATTGGGAAATAAAAGTTATGATGTAAGTTGTAAAAGCAAATCAGAAAAAAGGTAAATACTCTAATTAGAAATTTGGGTGAAGAGGGCTGTGGCTGTGGCTCAGTGGTAGCACACTTGCTTGGCAAATGTGAGGCACTGGGTTCAATTCTCAGCACCATATATAAGTAAATAAAATAAGAAAAAGGTCTATCAACAACTAATATATATATATATTGAAAAAAAAGAATTTTGGGTGAAGAGTGTTAACATGCAATCCCCCCCAAAAAAAATTACAAATGAACAAAAGCATTCAAAAGTATTCAGCCTCCCTGTTAACCAAAGACATGAAGACTGGCACAGAAGAAAATATTGGCAATATCCAGTGTTTGTTGAGCTTGTGAGAAAGAGGCATACAAACTCATCCATTATTAGAGAAAGTATAAAATGGCACATTTTTCTAAAGGACAGTTTGACAACAAATATTGTTTAAAATGTTTATTTTTTAAAAGTCAGCACACACACTTCTAGGAATTTATTCTAAAGGAGATAATCATAAAAATTCACAAAGGTACATGTACACAGCATCATTTATAATAGCACAAAGTTGGAAATCACCTAAATTTCTAATTTATCTATGTACATACCTTTAATCACCTGTTGAAAATGATAGTATATGTTTTTCATTTTATCATTCAACAAACATTGAGTGCATAAGACTATTTAATCATTGAAAATGGTAATCTAATTTATTCATTTCATCATTCAGAAAATATTTGAGGGCATCCTATGTGACAGATGCTGTTCTACAGTAAACATATAATGGTAAATAATACAAAGGCCCAGCTTATCTTCCATTTCTGTATTTCTTTTCATAGAAACATTTCCCAAAATATTTTGTTAAGAAAAAACCAGATTTTTAAAAGAACATATATATGGGAAAACGGAAATCCATATGCTGTAGAATGTAATTTAACCCCTATTTCTCATCCGGCACAAAACTCAATTCAAAGTGGATCAAAGACCTAGGAATTAGATGAGAAATCTTGCACTGCTAAAAAAATATATAGGCCCAACAAACACTCCAACATGTCAGCTCAGGAACTGATTTCTTTAACAAGATTCCTAAAGCACAAGAAGTAAAATAAAAAATCCCTACATAGGGGCTGGGGTTGTGGCTCAGTGGCAGAGTGCTTGCCTCACAATATGAGGCACTGGGTTTGATCCTCAGTACCACGTAAAAATAAATAAACAAAATAAAGATATTGTGTCCATGTATAACTAAAAAAAATTTTTTAATAAAAACCCTACATGGGATGACGCCCTTCAACAGATGAGTGGATAAAGAAAATGTGGTATTTATACACAATGGATTATTACTCAGCTATAAAAATGAATGGAATTATGGTGTTTGCCAGTAAATGAATGGAACTAGAGACTATCATGCTAAGTGAAATAAATCAATCCCCCCAAACTAAAAGCCAAATATTCTCTCTATACACAGATGCTAGCATACAGTAAGGGAGGGAAGAATAAAAATTTATTGGATTAGACAAAGGGGATGTGAATAGGAAAGACCGAAGAATGAATCAGACACAACTCATATGAATACACAACTGGTTGTAACTCCACATCGTGTATAACCACAAGAATGGGAATGTATGTATGTATAATGTCAAAATACATTATACTGTCGTGTATCACTAAAAATGAAATGTAGTGGAACATTGTGTGAAATTTGGAGATTCAAATTAATATTTAGGATCGATACTTTAGTTCTTTTCCATAATTACCTGCTGTGTTTGGCAAACATAGTGTTTAGCAAACATTGTTCTGGATGATGTTTGCAATTAAAAGACATGTTCTGTCTTCTCAAAAAAAAATGGGATGGCATCAAATTATAAAGCTTCTTCATGACAGAGGAAATAATCAAGAGCATGAAGAGAGAGCTATAGAATGGGAGAAAATCTTTGCAACCTCCTCCTAAGATAGGACATTAATATTCAAGATGTACAAAGAACTCAAAAAACTTAACATCAAAAAAGCAAATAACCCAATCAATAAATGGGCAAATGAACTAAATAGACAGTTCTCAGATTAAGAAATCCAAACTGTCAACAAATGAAAAAATGTTATACATCTCTAGGAAATGCAAATTTAAACTACACTGTGACTTCATCTTACTCCAGTCAGAACGGCAATGATCAAGAATACATGTTAACAACAAATGTTGGCGAGGATGTGGGGGGAAAATGTACACTCATGCATTGCTGGTCGGATTGCAAATTGGTGCAGCCTCTCTGGAAAGCAGTACAGAGAGTACTCAAAAAGCTAGGAATGGAACCATTTGACCCAGTTATTCCACTCCTTGAAATATTATATCCAAAGGAGTTAAAATCAGCATGATATATTGATACAGCCACAAAAATATTTGTAGCAGCTCAATCCACAATAGCTAAGGTATGGAACCAATCTTGGTATCCTTCAATAGATGAATGGATAAAGAAAATGTGGTATATATACGCTATGGAATATTACTCGGCCATAAAGAAGAATGACTTTATGACATTTGCTAGTAAATGGGTGGCTTGGGAGACTATCACACTGAGTGAAATAAGCCAATCCCCCCAAATAAAAGGTTGAATGTTTTCTCTGATATGTGGAAGCTAATCTACAATAAGCGGGGGGTGGGAGTGGGAGGAAGGTATAGAAGTTCAGTGGAGTAGACAAAGGGGAATGAAGGAAAGGGAAGGGATGGGAATATATGTATATAAATATACTAAGTGAATCTCACCATTGTGTACATCTACAAGAAATTAATTAAAAAAATAACTATGAGTAAATGACAGAAAGATGGGTAGAGGAGAGGAAAGGGAAGGGGAGGTACTGGGAACTGAATTAGAACAACATATATTTCATGCTTTTAAAATTATGTCAACACATATTTTTTATATATGTATAACATGTATAACTAAAAAGAACAAATAAAGAAACACTTCTCATTAGTAATAAAATAAAAACATTGATGATAAGCATGTGATGAGCTCAACTATACTAAGAAGTCTGGAGACAATAAGTTGAAGGAAACATGGTGTATATTAAAGACAGAATAGTTAATCCATTATTAGGGCGCTCTGGCATGACAGTGAAGCATAAGATCAAATTGGAAATGAGAGCAAAGTTAAGCAAAAGGAGACTCTGCTGTTTGGCATGACTATCAGTGTACCTGTGACTACCCCCCTGCCCAGGCCCAGTGGCTGGAATTGCATAAAATTCAAGCAACAAAACATAAACATTAAGATTATAGATTATATTTGTATCTCTATGCATTTTCTTTAGTGAGAAGTCTGCATGGATGTTCTTGAAAATGTTACAATGGTTTCTCTTAGATGCTAGAATTTGGGAATAGATTTTATATTCCACTTCATTATCTCATTTGTTTTTAAATATTTTATATTAGTATAAAAAGAAAATTAAGATCAAAATGACTTGATGAAAACTCAGTTGTAGCATTCACCATGAAATATTTTTTCACATGATATTACAACTTCTTCACTTCAAATTCGTATTAGTATAGCATTATCCCTTTTCTGGAATAATTTAATTTAATATGATTACAGCTTGGAATCAAACAATATGGAAGTACTACAGGGTCTGCTACCAAAAGCGCCTTAGTCACTGAACCCCTCCAAGGCCTGCAAGCATATGGCCGGCAGGTAAGCAGCAAAAGAGCACAGGTCTCACTTCCTCTCCAGAGGACTGGGTGGTGGCTCCCAAACTCAGTCACTGGACAGTGCTGGGGTGTGTTTGAAAGTGGGGCTAAAGTTATAACACTAGGAATGATTGGAAGGGAACGTCCTTGAGTTTTTAGAGTTGAACAGTACTTTTAAGCTGATTCTGGACATGTAATCAAGGAAAATAACTTCTTGATACACATGAATAAGATTTAAGTTGCAATGACCATTTTACTGGAAAAGAGAATAAGAGAGAAAAAAAACTATATGTACATATATGTTGTTATATTCTTGTGTTAAGAGATGACAGAAGAATGTTAATGCTTTGTTTCAGTTTTCTAATTTCTTGAAGTGGTCATTAAATTGGCCATTGACTAATACATTCACAACTTTTTTGTTTATTTTTATAATTAGCACATTAATATCACTTCTCCCCAAATTTCATGAGTTTATGTGCATTTTTGATTATTTTATATTGAAAGTGTTTGCATCTTAGGATAATACTGACTCAAGAAACAATCATTTTAGCACTCAGGAATGTCACATAACTTCAGTTATCTGATTGAACTAATAGACTGAAAAGCTTTACTGTGAGAACAGAAATATTCAATTTTATGCAACCATGTGCTGAAAGAGAAATATCTAAAAGTGTACAATACCTAAAAATACATTCAGAAATATATTAGTAAATTATTAGTATTAAACTTCAAAAACAGAGTGTAAAAAGAAAAGGGGTAAATGGCAGGGTTCCATGGCACACGCCTGTAATCCCAGCAGCTAGGGAGGCTGGGGCAGGAGGATCACAAGTTCATAGCCAGCTTCAGCAATTTATCGAGGCCCCTAAGCAACTCAGTGAGACCCTGTCTCTAAATAAAATTTAAAAAAGGGCTGGGGATGTGGCTCAGTGGTTGAGTGCTCCTGAGTTCAATCTGGTACGGAAGGAAGGAAGGAAGGAAGGAAGGAAGGAAGGAAGGAAGGAAGGAAGGAAGGAAGGAAGGAAGGGAGGGAGGGAGGGAGGGAGGGAGGATATAGATGACCAGGTTTCTAATTTTTACTCTCCCTTATAATTCAACATTACCTCATTGACTGAAACTCAGCACATAATCTCCTTTGAGTCTGCTTTCTTATCTGTAAAAAGAGAGAAATGAGATGATAATGTCCTAACAGATAGCTCAAGATATTTGTAGGAAATGGAAAAGCTTTTGAAACAGAAGTGGTGATATACTCCTGTAATCCTAATGGTTTGGGAAGCTGAAGCAGGAGAATTACAAGTTTAAGGCCAGCCTAAGCAATTTAGTAAAACCCTCTCTCAAAATAAAAAGGGCTAGAGATATAATTCAGAGGTAGAATGCTCATGGGTTTGATTTTTTTTCAATTTTTGTTCTTTCAATACTGAAAGAAAGAAAGAAGAAATACCCTTTGGAAACCAAAGTCATTTTATAAATATAAATGTAGAACATAGTTATTATAGCTATTTAAAGTATCCATGTTGAATTACTCTAGCAATTTGTAAAATAACAATAACACTGCCATTTTGCAAATGTGGATGGGTGCCTGGTATATGCATTTTTTCAGGTAGATTTTGCACATTGAAATTGTAATTAATCCAATTGCAAAAATTGTCCTCTGATTCTCCCACCCCCAAAATCTTGGATCTTTTATAAGCACCTAATATGTAAAGATTTAACTGTCAAGATATTTATAAAGCTTTTGTGACACTGATTCACTGAGCAATATTATCATCATCCTCATATCCTCCCCCTCCCCACTCATCCAGGAAATTTACAGATTTAGGCAAAAATTTTTAGAATGCCCTTACTGTATCATAAACATTCTAAGAAAAGGAGTAAGATAGATTGATAATAATTTGTGATGCCCAAAATGTTTACTCAGCAAATTCAGCTTGTGAAATTTATACCCCTTAAACTTCTGATATGCATACTTTTGCATACTTTTCTTCATATGTGTTATACTTCAATAAAAAGTTTAAATGAAGGGATATAAGTCATTTTACCCTCAATAATAGAAGTCATTTTACCTCCAGTTTACTTCCTCAGGCAAAAATTTCTAGAATTAACTTTGAAAATCATTTTTCCAGCCAACCTGGTGCTACTCAAAGTATATAGAAGCCTTAGAACAGGAAAGAGTTCTTCTTAAAATCCAAGAGGAACTGGAAAGAAAGATGCTTGCAGGTAAGTTTTTCTCTTTATTTACAAGATTATTTTGCTATTTCCTATCACAGATTAATTTTAGAGGATTTCAGCAATTACTTTTTATTTCTCTCATTTTGCACAGGTACATCATCACTAAGTAATTTATTTAGGCCTTCTGGTTCAGTCATGTCTTTGAAGAAGACTTTGTCTACCATCAGCCTCCTGAGTGAGTTTCCAGGGCTAGTCCATCTTCAGTCCTCCTTTCTGCCTCTCAGTTGGCCATTCAGAACATGGAGGCCATTCAGAACCCCCACTTCCCTGAATCCCAAGTTAGGGATGCTAGTGTGTCCTGGTGTGTTCTGTCTCTGTGTTTTCTCTCCTTGCTGAGGAGGAAAGACTAAGGTATTTATTCCTACAACTTGACCTCTTTTCCAGAGGGACAGCATTGATGTCAGTGTTTGCATCCTGTTGCTGATAGGTGCAAGGTGAGTCCTAGTCTGAGAGATGGTCATTCCCACCATGTCCCTTTAGCACACACTCATATATATGTGTGCAGCTGTGCACACATAAACCGCACACACACACACCACACACATCTACACATCCGTGCCCCACTGACAAATCAAGGGGTCGGAACATCTTGTCCTCCTTTTGAATGGCATTGTCTCTCCTGAGAAGTAATGCCTTTGAGAGGGATGATTGATGGTTCCTCTTTACTGAAAGTAAAGACAGGGCCTTTCTCCCATAAAAAAATATTGATATACAGATTATCTGTCATTATTTTGTTTTTGTTTTGCCATGTTTTTGTTTTGAGCCCAGAGGCACTCCACCACTAGGCTGTATCCCCAGCCCTTTTTGTTGTTGTTGTTGTTGCTATTTTAAGACAGGATCTCCCTAAGTTGCTCAAGCTGGCCTTGAATTTGCCATTCTCCTGATTAACATCCCAGGTAACTGAGATAACAGTGTCCACTACCATAACCAGCCTTACATGGTTTTGACTGGGTACTAATGTTGGGGTTTAACAAGGCCTTTACAAAGTAGTCCAATGGCAAAATGTAGTATATGTGTGACCCATTGGCCAGCTAGTTGAAGAAGCCTGTTAAATTAAAGTCCCCTTCTTTTTTACCTTTTGTCCTGCAGATTAACTTTTTGGTTTTTTAAAATTCTTACTTTTTCTGGTTCTTGGGAGGGGTTGATGAGTAGGCCTAATGTTTTTAGCCTGTTCATTTTTTTTTCCTATTATTATTTACCCTACCCACTGTTTCCCCCACTCCTTAGGACACCACTTTCTTGATCCTGTGACAATTCTGTATAGGTTTTGTTGTCTCTGTTCTGGATTTATATTTTCCATAATATCATTTTAAATTTATATTTTCTATAAATGCTTATGTTTTCATGAATTTATTTTTGTCTTGCAGGAATTTTTTATGTCAAAGTTAACTGACACGAGAAGCTCAAGTGACTTATTGTCTTGATGGTCTGCCATAGAACAAGTCTAATATTCACATGAAATTTAGCTTGTTTTGCTTTTATACTTGTAAAATTACAGTTATTCTGTACACATGACATACAAGAATGTAAAATTCTCAGAAACCTTACAACAAAATTACTACTATCAAGGTTAAAAGAATCGAAATGTTTTGCTTATCACAATCCTTAAGAGTATGTAATGTTTTTCTCCTCAGTTAATATTTTAACAAATATTCCTTGATTCCTTTACTATATTTGATTAGCAGATACATTCGGCAAGTGATCAGGGAACATGAATATTCCTAGCGATAAATTGGCCCAAAATATAAACAAAAGAGTCTTCCCTCTTTCCTTTATAAAGAAGCTATCATTAAAGCAGTGGTTCTCACACTTTCATGTGCCTAAGATTGACATGTGACCCTGACTCGCAGTTCAGGTTCCTGAGGCCACCTCCTGAGAATCTGCTTCAGTCCTGCTTGGGCAGGACTCAGTTTTTACCAGATGTCCCAGGTGATTCTGATGCAGTATTCCACAGAGGACTCTTTGAGATAAACTGATAGGGCAGCAAGAAAAGTACTTCAAAAGGTAAAAGCCCTCTTACTTACTGAAGCTGCATTTTTTCTCAGAGGATCCAGACATACCCCTTCCTTTACTTGTTCCTGGAGGGAAGGGAAAGTGGGTAAAGAAATGACCTGAGAGGGTGGTTTATGGACCTTATGACTCAGTTGCTCCAAGGACTGTGACTAAATGACCAGATCGTGAACAATGGACTTCCAGTTCTACACAATCATGGAAGATATTTTCAAAGTTGTAAGTGCCATTCCAAATTCTCCAAGGAGTTAAATATTTTAAGTGGGGAAAGTATCGGTAGATATACTTTAAAGATCATCTTTCTTCTAAAGCAGGGGGTTTAGGAACTCTGAAGTTTCCTATGCTCCCACAGCACCCCTAAACCCTAGAAAGCCTGTTTTGTGACTATTTTCCATTTGTTAACCTTCTTAATTCATCTCTTCTCAATCTCTCTCTCTCTACTTCTCCCACCCCTGTTTTTCCTCTCCCACTATTATCCTACCTTCTCTGTTTTTTTGTTTGTTTTGTTTTTGTTTTTTGTTTCTGGGAATTGAACCCAGGGGCACCTAACCAGCCACATCCCCAATCCTTTTTAAAAAATATTTTATTTAGAGACACATCATCTCTAAATTGTTGAGGCTGGCTTTGAAGTTGTGATCCTCCTGCCTCAGCCTCCTGAGTTGCTGAGATTACAGGTGTGTGCCACCATACCTGGTTAATAGAGCATTTTATGTGGTCCGTTTTTTCTCTCTTAGCATATCAATTAGACTTCTTTTAAAAATTTTCTCACTGGTTGTCCCAAAGTGTGCAATACACATTACAACTAATAAAAGCCCTCTTTCAAAGAATGTTAAAAGCACCAGGCATGGTGGTACATGCCTGTAATTCCAGCAACTCAGGAGGCTAAAGCAGAAGGATCCCAAATTCAAGTCCAGTCTGGGCAATTTAGTGATACCCTGTCTCAAAATAAAACATAGAAAAGGCAAATTTTAAAAAAGAAAAATTTAAAAAAGAAGCCAGGAAGAAAGGGGTAGAGCAACTTAATCTACAGAGGAACAAAGATAAGAATTACATTTGACTTCTCTTCAGAAACCATGCAAGCAAGAGAGTATGGAGTAAAATATTTTAACTGTTCAAAGAATGTAGCTTAGTGATAGAGCACCCCCGGGGTCAGTCTTCAGTATCAACCTTTATCCCTCTGCAAAAAACCAAAAATAAACACTATAGTATTTCTAGGTAGTACAAGTACCTATAACAGAGTATTACCAATCCTCCTTTATCACACTTTCCAATGAACTATAATCACTGAATATGTTTTGCTGTTATTTTGAGCAAATTTTTATCTGTTAGAGCAATTGGGAATAAGAAAAATAGAATTTATTATTTACCTTCATATTCCTTCTCTATGAATCTTCTTTATGTAGATCTGAGTTTCTGACATATAGGATTTTTCTTTTCTCTGAAGAATGACTTTTCATATTTCCTTGTAAGCTAGGTCTACTTGAGACAAATTCCTTCAATTTTTCTTTGCCTTAGAAAGGCTTCCTTTTTAAAGATAACTTCATAGGACAAAGAATTCTGGATCAGTGTTTTTTTTTTTCTTTCAACACTGAAAATATTTCACTCCACTCTCTTCTCTGCATGGTTTCTGAAGAAAAGTCAAATGTAATTATGATCTTTCCTACTGTGTGGGTTGAGCTGTCCCACTCCTCTCCTTCTGGCTTCTATCAAGATTTTCTCTTTGTCTTTGATTTTCTTAAGTTTGAATATTACACAAATAGGTATAGATTTGGGGGCATTTATCCAGCGTGGTATTCTTCGAACATCCTGGATCTGTTTTGTTGTCTATCATTGATGCTGGGAAATTTTGTCGTCATTACTTCTAATAGTTCTTGTTTGTTTTCTTTTCCTTCGGTATTTCCATGACAAGCATTGACACCTTTTGTTATTGTTCCACAGTTCTTAAATATTCTTTTCTTTTTAATTCATCTTTCTCTTATCATATCAGTTTTGGAAGCTTCTGTTGAGCACCTAAAGCTCATGATTCTTTCCTCAAGTGAATTCGGTCTATTGATGAGTTCATCAAAGGCATTCTCCATTTATGTCATAGTGTGTGTTTTTTATTTCTAGCATTTCTATGAGTTTTTTTCCTTGGAATTCTCTGTGCTACAGTACTCATCTGTTCTTGCATATTGTCCACTTTTTGAAAAAAAATTAGAACTCTTACCATATTAATCATGGTCATTTTAGATTTCCTACTCAGAATGTCAATACCTCTGCCATAGCTGAGTCTGGCTCTGGTGCTTGCTCTCTTCAGACTGCATTTTGCCTCTTCACATGCCTTGTCATTTTCTGTTGAAAGTGAGACATGATGTATTAGGTGAAAGGAACTGGGGTGGATTAGCCTTTAGTGTGAGGTTCATGTTCAGCTGGCCAATGATATGAACTTACTGTGTTGTTAGAGCTTGAAATTTCCTCTTTGCCCTTGTGTCTTGTTTCCCTGTTGTGTTTGGGTTTTCCTGAAGACTAAATAGTGCCTCAGCCTTGACATTCTTGAAATTGGTCCCTGTTAATGTGGTGGTGGGGGAACATATTGTAGTCCCATGATTAGATCTCAGTGTTTCATGAGCCTGAGTTGGGTATTTCCCCTTCCCAGTTTGTTTGGGCTTTGATAAAACCCTCCTCTGTTGGGGTCTTGTCAAATTGTCTCCTAGAGGGTAGGCCTTGTAATGAACAGCACACTCGGGGTAGATTTCAAAATGATGACTCTAGTCCTCTCCTACCAGAAGCAAGAGGAGATGTTTCTCTGGTCTTCTCCGGAAAACATGGTAAAACTTCTAGAGATAAAACTCAAGGGGATTTGGGGGCTCCCCTAATTCTGGACCCTTGAGACTTTTTTTTTTAAACTCTCAAGCTAGTCTGCAGTAAGCCTTGAGCAATTCATCAGTTACAGCCTCACTGTTCCTACTGAGGCTGGTTCTAGCTGCAGGCTTCTGCTCCTGATGAGCTTTCTGTCTCTCTTGTTTTAGGGGCAGCAGGTTGCCTTATTACCAACAAGGAGAATTGTTGATTCAGATTGTTTAGCCCTTTTTCTTGTGAGGATGGTTGTGATGACTGATCTCCTTACATGACAGTCCAAGTCCCTCACAGTGTCTTCAGAGCATGAGCTTATCCTAGTTTTTATCATTAGAGGGAATTTCCTTATATTAGTGTGCAGGAAGTATCATCAACTGTAGTTCCACAGGCTCTTCTCAATATTTTGTCAATTCTTCTCCTCCTCCCCTCCTTATTATTGATGGTTACCTATTTCAGACCACCATCACTTTAAAGCTGGGCACTAATTAGTATTTCTTTCTCCTGCCTGGCCACCTTCCCCCTGTCCTCAGTGTAATCTTTCTAAGATGCAAACATGATTCCCCTGACTGAATCCTTCATTGAGATGATTGGTAAAACCTGCTATTGGTCAACTAGAAGTCCTTTACTTAGCGTGATGCATATTTAAGGCCCTTTAGGTTCAGGTTTATCGACCTCAGCCTGATTATCATTTTTGCCAGATGATTATTTGTTGTAGAGGGCTGTCCTGTGCATTGTCACAGTGTCCCCAGCCTCTACACACTTATGCTGATAACACTTCCCCAGTTGTGGTAACTCAAATTTCTTTAGGTATTTTGTCAAATCAGCCTTATTTGAGAAGCACTGCTTTAGCCTTCTGAACAGTTTTATTTTTGTTTTTTGAAATCTCTGATTATAATAAAACTTTTAAATTCTAGTTTCAGGGCATATATATATATTTTTTAAGTGTCATACCTGCTGCCTCCATAACACCTACCGATAGTACTTTTTAATCACCAATGACTGATTTGTTTTAGTGAGTGTCTATCTTACATCTACTTGAATATTTTCTGCTTTTTAATGTAATCACTGAAAGCATAATGCCTAATAGAGATTCCCAGCCAATGTTTGTTGAATTAATAAAACTTAAATTCCATATTCAAGTTTAATGTAGCATATACTGTGTTTTAAGTAATCTTAAAAGCGCTCTTAAATCTGAATTGGGTGTGTACAACTAACTAAATAAATTTTTATTGTGCTCTATTTTTGTATTTGATGCTTCTTAATTTTATGAGTTCTCTTAAAGAAAACACAGTTCATTTTCAGAAGAGTCCTAAGTTTTAAAAACACAAATTACTATGCTGGGGTTGTAGCTCAGAGGTAGAGCACTTGCGGAGCATGGGTGAGGCAGTGGGTTCAATCTCAACACCATAAATAAATAAATTAATTAAATTTAAGGCCCTAGTCTCTTCCTCAATGAGAAATTACTTTTGTATTTTGATTTAGGACCTTGGATCAAAAGATGAAAAGAAAAATGGAAAATCTGTGTTCTTTCCCTTTCCAGAGTCAGATACTTAGGGTATATGACTAAAATTCCTGATCTGAAAATAGTTACTATGTTAGCAACGTCTTCCTTATTATTATTACTATAAAGCTAATATACGCACCTGGGGAAAACATTCAACAGTACATGATGAAGTGAAGTGGTGATCTCCCCCTTTGCCCCATTATGTTACAGGCTGCTGTTCCCAACATCCCACTTTGATTCCTCTTAGTACTGTGTCAGACCACAGCCCAGTTGTATTAGAGAAAAGGAGAGGTGCTCAGAGACTAAACAAAACATCAGGAGATGGTGTGCAAGAAAAAAGGTTTATTGGAAAATGCTTACAGGGAGGTCCAGTGACAACAGGATGGACAGACAGCACCTCTGTCCCTCTGGTGCTTTGCCAGAAAACAGTGCCTTCATCCCTCCTGGTATCTTTGTCCAGTAGTGACCAACTGGACAAGTAGCACTTATTATCTCCAGAGTGTCCTCAGTTACCACAGGGAGAAGAACTTTATAAATTAGGCCACAGAAGCAATGACATCATTAGTTTGCTTTGTTCCTTGTATGACCAGAGTTCCAAGGAACAGTTGTCCTGACATGCATGCAAGAAAGCGGTTCCTACAAATAACCCCAGTTTCCCTAGTTGTAATACACATGAAAAAGAAAGAGCTAGTAGTATCTCTAAAGATAGAATTTATCTGGACATTCTGGCCAGGCCTGCTCTTATTATTCCCTTAACTAGGCTTAGTTCTTGGGAACAGAAATGGGTATTTCAGGGACATAGTGTTTTATTGTTTTCCTTTTCTTCAAGATGACACATAATGGGGCTGGGGCTGGGGCTCAGTAGTAGAGCGCCTGCCTCGAACATGTGCAGCACTCGGTTCAATCCTCAGCACCACATAAAAAAATAAAGATCTTGTGTCCAACTACAAGTTCTAAAATAAAAGATGGCACATAATGGAATCCCACTGCTAGCTATGCTCATGACCACCTCACTGGAGTAAACTATCCTTTCTCAGGCTACCTCACAGGTAGGTATGGCCACCAGACCATTAAGCCAAGGGGATGTGAACATAGTGTGCAATATCCATTCAAGTCTTAAGAATGAAAATGCTTTCCAACCATTTCTCTTTTCTCTCTTCCTGTGGGATCACAGTTGTGCTGGCTAGCAAGCTCCACCATAAAGATGGAACATCTGAAGAATTATGGAACCTAAGTCTTTGAATGGCCTCAAGGACAGCTGCCTCACTCTGGACAGAGAAACAAATTTCAATCTTTTCTTTAATATTTACTTTTAGTGGTTACAATTCCTTTATTTTTATGTGGTGCTAAGGATCAAACCCAGTGCCTCACACATGCTAGGCAAGCAATCTATGTTTGAGCCACAACTCCAGCCTCCTAATCTTTGAGTCACTTTATTCTTATGCATTTTTATTGTGCTACTGTACAGAAACCTAAAATATATGGCATTGATCAAGCAGTCAGTTTGTGGACATAAACAAAGCATATAATTACAATAAGAAAGGTGGAAACCTTTGTAATATTATGCAAAATGTTTGGTAAAACTATTACTTCTATTAACTTAGAAGGCAGACCATGTGCCTACTGTGCCCATGGCTTTATAAAGGAGGGGTTTTAAAAAGGAGAAGGAGGAAGAAGATGAAGAAGGAGAAGGAAGAGGAAGAGGGCAGAAGAAAAAAGGAAGAAGGAAGGTTGATGAACATTGTGGGTGTGTTGCTCCTTGCAGTTTTTAGTAAGGCACTATGAGAAATACATCAGGCAAGAATGAACCAGTTTACAAAAAGAAATGTAAGAAAATACAGCTTAGCTAAGGGAGGCACATTCTCTGACTATCTTGCAATGCAATTGACGTAAAATCTAATAATTGGGCCCTCAAAGTTGGTAAAGCCAACTGCAACTACACCCCATAAAGCAGAGCCTTTAGTTATTAAGACTTTTCATCTGGATGGTGGCTGCTGTATAACAAAGATCAAAGTAAAGATAATGCTATTCTGGCCTATTGTCTTTAAAATAGCCACTGTTAAAATTTAACAATTGTGTTAAGCATAGAAGAGAATAAATAAAAAGAGAGTTAGCAGGCTTAAATCTATGGCCAGAAGATATTTGTGACATGGAGCTGACTGGAACTAGACTGAAAGCTTACAAAACTTTTGATGAAATAACATTCTCATCAAATCTATGAATCTATTATTTGGATAAGAGGTGTCCCCCACAAAGCTCCTGAGTTAATGCAGGATATTTGTAGGTGAAATGCTTAGACTGTGAGCTGTAATCTAACCAGTCCATCCTAGTTTGAAACTGAGTGATAATTGTAGGTAGGTGGGGCATGGCTGGAGGAGATGTTTATTAGGGTTCTCTAGAGGAACAGAATCAATAAGAAGTATGATTATACAAAGGGAATTTATTAGATTGGCTTACACGACCAGAAGCTAAATACAATCAACTAAATATTTGGCCTTTGGTGATTAAACTCAATCCCCAGCTCCTATCCTCAGAGATCAGGGAGTGGAGCTGAAAGTTTCAGTCCTCTACTCACACAGTTGGTTCCACTGAGAATTATCACCCATTCTGAAGCTATCTAATTCTACTGTTGGGAACAACCTTGGGGACTAAAACCAAATATTATTACTAAGGATATTTTTATGACTTAGTTAAAGGGCTTGGGGAGCTTTGTGTCAAGAATCAGGAACAGAAACCAAATATGTTACAATCCATTCCGTGGTTTCTATCCATACCCCTTACAGTAAACATCATAAAAGTCAAAATATATTGGCACCTTACTAGAATCTTATCCACTCATTAATTAGTCCATCATCATAACACTGAAAATTTCTCCCAGAGCAAGGCCACTCAGGTTGGTAGGCTTGCTTTCTCCCATCCAAGTATTAACCAGGCCCGACCCTGCTTAGCTTCCCAGATCAGACAAGATCGGATACTTTCAGGGTGGTATGGCCATAGACAGCAGGCTTTCTTTTTATGTTGCAAGGTTCTAGAAGCAGGAGTGTTCTTATCAGACTGATAATAGTACCCTCTTAGGTGTCTCGTATAGTTGAGCCATGAAACAATATTTTCTCTTGCCTCAGTCTCTTTTAGGGTGTTGATGTAACGTTGGATTTCCCTCATTAAGGAACCCATTCATTCACTCCTTTATTGTCAGCTAGTATTCCTCCTTTCCATTTATGTCCAAACTTTTCTACCTTTGGAAGAGACACTAGGTTCAGGCAGTGATATTAATCTAGCAAGTACCTCTGTACTTCAGGCAGTGATATTAATCTAGCAAGTACCTCTCCTCAGTCTCCTCCCATGCAGATAGAGTGAGGTTCCCTAGGTGCAGAATGCAGTACAGTTGCCCTCACTGCTAACCCCAATTTTGACAGATGAGGTGAGGTGAAGGCAAAATCTGCTTCATCAGGTCCTTAAAAATTCTGACATGAAAATTTGAAAATAGAGTTAAAATTTCTTGTTCAGGAATCATCCTTGTTTCTGGCACTTAGAGTTGCAGACTTGGTCCTATGATCACCACGTCAGGTAGGAAAAAGGCTTGAGGTGATGTAGGGAAGAAAGAAAAAACATGTAATTGTTGCATGAGAAGCCTCCCCACTCAGCAATAGTTGCAGTTATTCAGGATCCACCACACTCCCTCTTGTCTGGATCTACCTTCCCCCAGATGCCTGCTTTCTGGGGCTACCTGCTATTTTCAATAGCTCGCAGGTATGTCATGTTGCACAGTGGAGTCCCCACTGTGGATTCACTCCAACAGCTCCATTCCCGTGGCTGCACTTGGCATTGCCCCACTGGGATCTCTGCAGGGACTAATTCTGCAGCAAACTTCTGACAGGCCTCCCAGGATTTCCTTTGAAATTTTGGTGGAAGCCATGACCCTCTAACTCTGAATTCTGCACTCCTGCAAAGTCATGATGTGGTCACCACAGGCTGATGCCAGCATGAGCTGCAGCTGGCCTGCTTAAACCACAGCTATAGCCAGGGAGAGCTTTGCAGGCTGGATGCAGGGAAACAAATTCTGAAATGAGGCCAAGAAGAGTGTTTCAGGGTTCTGTGAAATAGTTCTTCCCTAAAGGTCTCTGGACCTATGATGAAAGGGTTGACCTCAAAGATTTCTGAGATGCAAAGCAACTTTTTTTTTTCATGTTAATCTCTTAACCAAGTGATTAATCAATCACATCCTTACATGCATTTTCCTCCCTCCTTCCCCAGCCAGGTTGCAAATTTTCCAGACTTCTTCACTCTGCTTCTTTTTGCTCCTAAGTCTCACTGTAAATCTGACTAAACCTGGTCCATAATACCCATACCTGGGCTGGGGATGTGGCTCAAGTGGTAGCACGCTCGCCTGGCACGCGTGCGGCCCAGGTTCGATCCTCAGCACCACATACAAAGATGTTGTGTCCGCCGAAAACTAAAAAAAACAAATATTAAAATTCTTTCTCTCCTCTCTCTCTCTCTCTCTCTCTCTCTCTCTCTCTCTCTCTCTCTCTCTCTTTAAAAAAAATAATACCCATACCTTAACCTGAATGTTTTGTTGTTTTGAAATTAATTCCATAAAATAAGCCAGTCTGTCACTTTAAAAATTGTACCTCCCACAAAGACTTTGGATATGGACTCAATATAGTGAACTTCTTTGCTACCTCATAACAATGTCTTTCCCTCCAATTTCCAATTAAATCCTCCTTTCTACTGGAGATGAGTTCTCTAATTTCCTCATCTCATGACTGCTCACCAGAATCACGTGTAACCTTCCACTTGGCAGAATGCTAGGCTTTTCCTGGCCTGCTCCTCCAAACTCTTCCAGCCTCCGCCGATACTTCAACTCCAAAGCCACTTCCACATTTTCAGATACTCATTATTAGCAACAGTTCCACTTCTGGGTGCCAATTTTCTGTATTTGTTCATTTTCCGTTGCCAATAACACAATAATATCACAGGCCAGGCAAGTTTTAATGAAACTGGTTCATGGTTCAGAAGGCCCAAGATTGAGGAACCACATCTGATGATGCCCTTCTTTTTTTTTTTTTTTTTTGGTTTTTTTTTTTTTGTTTTTTTGTTTTTTTTTTTTATTGGTTGTTCACAACATTACAAAGCTCATGACATATCATATTTCATACATTAGATTGAAGTGGGTTATGAACTCCCAATTTTACCCCAAATGCAGATTGCAGAATCACGTCGGTTACACATCCACAATTTTACATAATGCCCTATTAGTAATTGTTGTATTCTGCTACTTTTCCTATACCCTACTATCCCCCCTCCCCTCCCCTCCCATCTTCTCTCTCTACCTCATCTATTGTAATTCATTTCTCTCCTTGTTAATTTTCCCAGTCCCCTCACAACCTCTTATATGTAATATTGTATAGCAATGAGGGTCTCCCTTCATTTCCATGCAATTTCCCTTTTCTCTCCCTTTCCCTCCCATCTCATGTCTCTGTTTAATGTTAATCTTTTCTTCCTGCTCTTCCTCCCTGCTCTGTTCATAGTTGCTCTCATTATATCAAAGAAGACATTTGGTATTTGTTTTTTAGGGATTGACTAGCTTCACTAAGCATAATCTGCTCTAGTGCCATCCATTTCCCTGCAAATTCTATGATTTTGTCATTTTTTATTGCTGCATAGTACTCCATTGTGTATAGATGCCACATTTTTTTTATCCATTCATCTATTGAAGGGCATCTGGGTTGGTTCTACAGTCTAGCTATTGTGAATTCTGCTGCTATGAACATTGATGTGGCAGCATCCCTGTAGCATGCTCTTTTAAGGTCTTCAGGGAATAGTCTGAGAAGGGCAATAGCAGGGTCAAATGGTGGTTCCATTCCCAGCTTTCAAAGGAATCTCCAAACTGCTTTCCAAATTGGCCGCACCAATTTGCAGTCCCACCAGCAATGTACAAGAGTACCCTTTTCTCCACATCCTCGCCAGCACTTGTTGTTGTTTGACTTCATAGTGGTTGCCAATCTTACTGGAGTGAGATGGTATCTTAGGGTGGTTTTGATTTGCATTTCTCTGACTGCTAGAGATGGTGAGCATTTTTTCATGTACTTGTTGATTGATTGTATATCCTCCTCTGAGAAGTGTCTGTTCAGGTCCTTGGCCCATTTGTTGATTGGGTTATTTGCTATCTTATTGTCTAATTTTTTGAGTTCTTTGTATACTCTGGATATTAGGGCTCTATCTGAAGTGTGAGGAGTAAAAATTTGTTCCCAGGATGTAGGCTCCCTATTTACCTCTCTTATTGTTTCTCTTGCTGAGAAAAAACTTTTTAGTTTAAGTAAGTCCCATTTGTTGATTCTTGTTATTAACTCTTGTGCTATGGGTGTCCTATTAAGGAATTTGGAGCCCGACCCCACAATATGTAAATCATAGCCAACTTTTTCTTCTATCAGGCAAAGAGTCTCTGATTTGATATCAAGCTCCTTGATCCATTTTGAGTTAACTTTTGTGCATGGCGAGAGAAAGGGATTCAGTTTCATTTTGTTGCATATGGATTTCCAGTTTTCCCAACACCATTTGTTGAAGATGCTATCCTTCCTCCATTGCATGCTTTTAGCCCCTTTATCAAATATAAGATAGTTGTAACTTTGTGGATTAGTCTCTGTGTCCTCTATTCTGTACCATTGGTCCACCCGCCTGTTTTGGTACCAGTACCATGCTGTTTTGGTCACTATTGCTCTGTAGTATAGTTTGAAATCTGGTATGATGATGCCCTTCTTGCTGGCAGAATCCTGATGTGGTACAGGGTTTCATGTCCAAATGAAAGGAAACATGCACATATGTTTTCTGGTCTCTTCATCATGAGAGCTCTACCCTGCTGACCATATCTGATCTTAATAACCTCCCAAAGGCTCTAACTCCTGAAGGTTCATACCACCTTTCCATGTTGCTGCACTAGGTACCAAGTTTCTAACACATAAACCTTGAGGGACAAACCACATCAGAACCATAATACCACGTATATCCACATAGACACTCAGGGATCAAAGGTTCCTCATCCCCTACTTTTTATCCTACTTGTTCCCAAAACACTTGTTTCTGTAAGCCAGAACCATTCTAGCAAGTCCCACTCCTCACACCAAATCTAGGAAAGATCTGTTTCTTCTACTTCAAAATTTTTGACATCAAACATGTAGGTTTTCTATTAAAAAAATCTCCAATTATCTGCAAAAACCAAGTGAATTTAATTCAATTTGGACACTAACTACCCAGAATTAGTTCAGACTCCACAGGTTAAGGACTTAGTCCCATAAGACTTTCCCCATTTCAGATGTCAATTGCAAGTGTCAGGTCACTCGATCTCCTGTGCTTTGACCAACTGACTAAATCAGAAGTTCCCACAACTCAATTTTCATGTGTAATTATTTGCTACAACAGTTCACCAAAATTAAAGAAATATTTCTTTTAGTTTTATGGTTTGTTATAAAGGAAACAATTTAGGAACCTAAATGGAAGGGTTTCAAAAGGCAAGGAATGTGGGAAACGGCATGGAGCTGAGGTGAACACCCCCATTTGTTCACCAACCCAGAAGCTCCAGCTCATGGGGCTTAAGTGTAACTTCTGACCAATCCTTGACTGACCACCAAGCTGTGATGATCCAGCAGTAACCCTTAGGTGGTAAGGCTTAAACATAAAACAAGATTTAAAAGTGGGCAGAGGGGGGTGCTGGGGTTGTGGCTCAGTGGTAACGTGCTTGCCTAGCATGTGTGAGGCACTGGGTTCAATTCTCAGCACCACATACAAAAAATAAAGGTCCATCAACAACTAAAAAATATTTTTAAAAGATGGGCAGAGGGCTGGAGTTGTAGCTCAGAGGTAGAGTACTCACCTAGCACGTGTGAGGCCCTGGGTTTGATCCTTAGCACCACCTAAAAATAAATAAAAGATATTGTGTTCAATTACAACTAAAAAATTAAATATTTAAAAAAAATGAGCAGAGACATAAATAACTATACAGTGTACAGGAGACAGACTGTAGAATTAGTTCAGTCAGGTTGATAAACAACTAAAAACCCCACTGCCACAACCCCCAATATGGAGGAGCAGTGGGGAGTGAATCAGAATCCAGATGTACTATGTTACCTGAAATGTTCAATCTTAAAAACTATAATACGTGCAAATAAATAGAAAAGTTTGACTATACACAGAAAGAAAAGCAGTCAATAGAATGTGTCTGAGGAGGGTTTACTTGTTAGAATTTGCAGATAAAGACTTCAAATTTGTTATAATAAGTATATTTAACTAAAGGAAACTATATAAAGAAAAGTATGATAACAATAATCTCATTAAAGAAGTGTATCAAGGGACTGGGGCTGTAGCTCAGTGGTAGAGCACTTGCCTTGCATGTGTGAGGCACTGGGTTCAATCCTCAGTACCATATAAAAATAAATTAATAAACAAGATATTAAAAAAGAGAAGAGTATCAATAAAAAATTAAATTCTGGAGGTGAAAAGCATAATAACTGAAATGAAAAAATTACTATAGGAATCCAATATCTGAACTGGCAAAGGAAAAAAAAAATCAATGAACATAAAGTTAGATTAATAGATATTAGCCAGTCCAAAGGATAGAAAGAAAAGAATGATGAACATAAAATAACAAAGCCTCAGAGAACCATGGATACCATTAAATATACAATATATGCTTAAAAGGAGTTAGAACAAAAGAAGACGGAGGTGCCATAAAAAATATTTGAAGAAATAATGAACAAAAACATTCGCAGATCAAAGTAAAACTCTAATCAACATCCAAGAAGTTTAGCAGCAAATTGGATGCATATTTAACAACCCAAAATTGCTTTATGTACTTTATTATATTAATAAATGACTGCAGCCATATGATCATTTCAATGAAGAAGCATTTGAAAAAATCCAGCACCTATTCATAATAAAAATTTTCAGCAAATTAGGAATAGAAGGGAATAATCTAAAAAAAGATATCAACCAAAAAAAAATTAAAAATTAAAAATCATAGTCCCAGCAGCTTAGGAGGCTGAAAACAGGAGGATCACGAGTTCAAAGCCAGTCTCAACAATGGCGAGGTGCTAAGAAACCCAGTGAGACTCTGTCTCTAGATAATATACAAAAATAGAGTTGGGGATGTGGTTCAGTGGTCGAGTGGCCCTGAGTTCAATCCCCAGTACCAAAAAAAATAAATAAATTTAAAAATAAATAAAAACCTATAACTCACCTTCAATAACTCAGAAGGTTCCTTGCCTTTGTTTTGGGTTTTTTGTTTGTTTGTTTGTTTTATGAGAACAAAAATTTAATTAAAAATTAAACAAAAATTTAAATATACAATACAGTATTATTAACTATACACACTATGTTGTACAACAAATCCTTAGAATCTATTCATGACCATAACTGAAACTTTGTACCCACTGAACAACAATTCTATATTTCCCCCTGTTCCTAACCCCTAGCAACCACCATTCTATTTTCTGCTCCTATGAGTTTGACAATTTTGGATACCTTATAGAAGTAAGATCATACAGTCTTTGTCCTTCTATAATTTGCTTATTTCCCTTAGAATAATAAACTCGAGATTAATCCATGTTGTTACAAATGGCAGAATATCCTTCTTTTTGAAGGATGAAGAATATTCCTATTTTAATCAGCTTTTCCACTGCTTTGACTAAAAGATACGACAAGCATAATTTTTAGAGGAGGAAAAGTGTATGTGGGGGGCTCATGGTTTCAGGGGTCTCAGTCCATAGACTGCCAGCTCCATGCCTTGGGGATTGAGGTGGAATCATGGTGGAAGTGTATGTTAGAGGGAAGTGGCTCACATGATGATCAGGAAGAAGAGCCTTCACTTGCCAGATATAAAATATATACCCCAAAGTCATGCCCCCAATGCCCACCTCCTCCAGCCACACCCTACCCACCTTCAGTTACCACTCAGTTAAACCCTCTCAGGGGATTAATTTTAATAGGTTGCCTTATTAATGATCTCATAACCCATCCATTTCTCCTCTAAATCTTCTTGCCTTGTCTCACACATGAGCTTTGGGGGGACACCTCACATCCAAACCATAACAATTCCATTGCATAAATCTGTCACATTTCTTTATCCGTTCATCTTTGGGTGGACATTTGGGTTGTTTCCATATCTTGGCTGTTGTAAATAATGAAGAAATGAACATGTAAGTATCTCTTCAAGACCCTGATTTCAATTATTTTTTTTTTTTAAATATTTTTTAGCTGCCAATGGATCTTTTATTTCATTTTAACCAACGTGATTCTGCAATCAGCATTTGGGGTAAAATTGGGAGTTCATAACCCACTTCAATCTAATGTATGAAATATGATATGTCAAGAGCTTTGTAATGTTGTGAACAACCAATAAAAAAAAATATGTGGTGCTGAGGATTGAACCCAGGACCTCACACATGCTAGGAGAGTGCTCTACCACTGAGCCACAACTCCAGCCCTAATTTCAATTCTTTTGAATATATACCCAGAAGTGGGATTGCTGGATCAGATAATTCTATGTTTAGTGTTTTGGGGATATTCCATATTATTTTGTATAATGACTGCACCATTTTACATTCCCACCAACAGTACACAAATTTCTGGTTTCTCCACAACCTTGGCAACATATTTTATCTTTTGAAAAAATCATAATTTTTCTCATTAGGTATAAGCTGATATATCACTATGGTTTTGATGTGCATCTCTCTGACGATGAGCACATTTTCATATACCTCTTTGTGATTTGTGTGCTTTCTTTGGCGACAGGCCCAATTAAACATTTTGCCCATTTTTAAATCATTTTCCCCCTATTTGGGTTGTAGGAGTTTCATATATATCATGGATATTAGCCTCTCATCAGTGTATGGTTTGCAAATATGTTCTCCCATTACCCTCACTGACATACTCAGAAGCCTCTTAATGTTAAGTATCTCTTAATCCAATCAACTTGGTGATTCAGATTGACTATTGCACCTACTTTTTTTGCTTTTCTTGCATGTGCTTTTGGTGCTGTATATAGGTTGCCTTTTCATTCTTGTTGAGGTTTGGATCTTAAATGTCTCCCCAAAGGTCAGGTATTAAAAACTTGGTCCTTAGATGATGGTACTGTTGGGAGGTGGAGGAATCTTTAGGAGTAGGAGACTCCTGGAAGAATGTTAGAGTATCAGGGTCATGCCCTTGAAGAGGATATTGGAAACCTTGCCCACCCCTTCTCCTTCTCTGCTTCCCAGCTTCCCTGAGGTGAGCAGATTTACTCTACCATATTTTCCCCACCATGATGTTCTACCTTTTTCCAGGCCAAAATGACAACCCATCTAGCCATGGACTGAAACTTCTGAAACCATAAGCCAAAATAAATCTTTCCTCCCCTTAAGTTCTTTATCTTTGGCATTTTGTCACAGAGAAAGCTGACACATTCTTTTGGTTTTTTTTTTTTCTTCTGTTACTATACAGAAACTTTTTAGTTTGAGGTAGCCCCATTGTATTAGGTTCTTGTTGTAGTTTAGATATGAGGTGTCCTTCAAAAGCTCATGTGTAAGGCAATGCAAGAAAGTTCAGCAATGAAATGATTGGGTTATGAGAACCTAATCAGTGCATTAATCCACTTATAGGGATTCAATGGGCAGTAACTATCCACATTACTTGATTGGATATATATATATATATCAGTAAATCAGATTAATTTACTTATCTATTTTGCTTTTGTTGCCTGTGCTTTGGGTGTCATACCCCAAAAAAATAATTGGCAAAAAACAATGTGAAAAAGATATTCCTGAATGTTTTATCTTGAAATATTACAATTTTAGTTCTTATATTTAAATCTTTAATCTATTTTGAGTTGATTTCTAGGTGTATGACATAAGGTAGGGGTGCAGTTTCCTTCTTTTGTTCATGGATATTCAGATTTCCCAACATCCTTTGCTGAAAAAACTATTCTCATTGTTCTAAGCACTCTGGTTGAAGATCAGTTGACTATATATGTGTGGATTTATATCTAGTTTTTCTGTCCTATTTCATTGTTCTGGTTTCTGATAGTATTATACATTCTAATTACTGTAGCTTTGTAATATATTTTGATGTCAAGAAGCATGATGCTTCCAGATTTGTTCTTCCTTCTCAAGATCACTTTGACTATTCTGGATCAACGATGGTTCCATATGAGTTTTAGGAAACATTATAATTGATGCCATAGAAATAAAAGGGATTGTAAGAGACTACTATGAAAAATTATACTGTTAACAAATGGAATAACCTAGAAGAAATTGATAAATTCCTAGAAACATGCAACATCACAAGATGGAATAATGAAGAAATGTAAAACCTGAATATACCAATATCAAGCAAGAAATCAAAAATTAAATTACCACCCCCCCCCCACACACACATAAAAACAACCAATAAACAAAAAACATCAGAACCTATGGCTTCACTGGTAAATTCTATCAAAGTGCTTAAAAAAGAACTAATTCCATTTCTTCTCTAATTTTTCCCAAAAGCCCAAAGAGTAGAGAACACTTCCAAACTCATTTTCTGAGGCCATCATTACCCTGATACCAAAGATGAAAATACCACACACAAAAAAGAAAATCATACACCAATATCCTGATAAAAATAGATACAAAAATCCTCAACAAACCACTGAAAAACCAAATTAAACAGCATATAAGAAATATCATACAGTGTATTCAAGTGGGATTTATCCCTATGATGCAAGGATAGTTCAATATTCATTAATCAATAAGCATAAGCTGGGTGCAGTGGTGGAAGTCTGTAATTCCATTGGTTTGGGAGACTGACACAGGAGGATTATGAGTTCAGGCCCAGCCTCAGTAAGGCCCAAGCAACTCAGTGAGACCTTGTCTCTAAATAAAATATTTAAAAGGGCTGGGGATCTGGCTCAGTGGTTAAGCACTCCTAAATTAAATCCTCAGTACGAAAACAAACAAACATGAAATGCCAAAGTAATAAAATTAATAATAAAATATCACATGATAATTTCAGTAGATTCAGAAAAACATTGACAAAATTCAACACCCTTTCATGATTAAAAAAAAAAAAAAAAAACATAGGTTTGCTGGGTTTGCTGGGTAATCCCAGTGGCATGGGAGGCTGAGGCAGGATTGTGAGTTCAAAGCCAACCTCAGCAAAAGTGAGGTGCTTGGCAACTCAGTGAGACCCTGTTCCACCATGCGGCCAGCGCAATGGTTTCATTAATGAGGTTCTTGGCATAAAAGTTAGCTAGCAGAGATTGAAATAAAACACACAGACTCAGTTACCTTATTTCTATTGCCAGGTCCGAGACAGCTCCCCTCTCTGGTTCCCACCTCTAACCGCCCAGCAGGGCAGCAAGGATTACTCAGGGCTAGCAGGAGAGAGAGGGGGGGAGCATGCCAGGGAGTAGCCTTTTATTGGGGAACAAGAAATTCAGGGGAGAATTCCATCCAATGAAGGTTGAGGGGGGGCCGCACTCCAAGGTCAGGGTCAGTGATTGGGCCCCCGGGGTCAGTGGTCAGTCACACCCCCACATGGATGGGTTCTCTCATCAGGAAAGGGCCGGGAAAGTTCCGACACAGCCAGAACGCCTCAGAGCCAAACCGGGAGTCGCCCAGTCACATGTGAGAATGGCTCCCCACACTTTGTCTCTAAATAAAATACAAAATAAGACAGGGGAGGTGGCTCAGTGGTCAAGTGCCCCTGAGTTCAATACCCAGTACTTGCCCCCGCCCTGCCAAAAAGAACATAGGTTTAGGAAGAATGTACTTCAACATAATAAAAATCACCCAATAAACCTACAGCTAACATCATATTCAATAATAAAAAATTGAAAGCTTTTCCTTTAAGATCAGGAGTAAAACAAAGATGTTGACTCTTGTCACTTTTATTCAGCATAGTACTAGAAGTTCTAACCAGAGCAATGGGCAAGAAAAAGAAATAAAAAACTTTTAAAAAGGAAAGAAAGAAGTTAAATCATCTCTTTTTGCAGATAACATGATCTTCTATGTAGAAACCCTAACTATTACACACAAAAAAATAGAGCTAATAAATGAATTCAACAAAGTTGCAGGATGCATATGAACACATAAAAACCAGTTGTACTTCTCTACAATGACAACAACCTGTCCATAAAAAAATCAACACAAAATTTCATTTACAATACATTAAAAAGAATAAAATACTTAGAACTAAACTTAGCTAAGGAGGTTAAAAACATATACATGAAAACTACAAACATTGATTAAAGAAATTGGAGAAGACACAAATAAATAACAAGATACCCATATTCATGGATAGAAAAAAATTGACATCAGTAAAATGTCTATACTATCTAAAATGTTCTACACATTCAGTGCTATTTCCATCAAAATGCCAATGGCGTCTCTCTTTTTGTTCTTCTGTATGCAAATGCGGGACAGTAAGAATAGGAATGCGATCATTTTGACACCATTCCTTGATACATATAAGGGAGCCAGCAGTTTTACACACCATTGCATTAGTTTCATCAGTACAAATGTCACTAGTGAAAAAGTCAATAATGCCCTAGTGTTATTGTGAAAATAGTTTGGACCTTGAAACCCCTTATGAAAAGGGGTCTACAGAACATTCTTTAAGAACCACTGTTCTCTAACAAATTACCTACAACTCACAATGGGCCAGGACAGTTTCATACCTATTCTATCTGCCTGGAAATCCCTTCTCACTTCATTTTGCAGAGAACTCTTACCGTTTTTCAAAGGCCCAATCCAAACATCATCTTCTTGAAACTGAACCTGACCCTTTCCTCCCCCACCCAAGTTATCATCTTGCCTTTTGTCTTGCCATAGTGTTTTCTTGGCATGTACCATTGCTGCTACAGTACTTAGTGATGCACTTTTTGTTTGCATATTTTATTAGATAACTCAATAACTTAATGAGGCTGGAATTTTATCATTACCTCCCAGGAAATCATGGCAATGGTTGTTTTGTTCTTATTGTGGTGCATGATTTTCAACTGTTAAAGAAAATAGTTCTCATTGGCCTACTTTGCATTATACATGGAATATTCAGTTCCTATTCAATTGTAGTTCTTAGTCAGATTCTCTTATGTATTTATTATTTTCACATATATTCTACAAAGAAGAAATAATTTACCTATCCAATCCCCATGGTAAATATACTGAGAGTATAGTATTTCGGGTGAAACGTTTTGTCTTTTTGTTCCCTTCTTTTTAAGTTCAAATAAAGCTTATTTACTAAAATTTTCCACTTATCATCAAAAGAAGAAAATAACTTCAATTTCTTAACAATAAATTCGCTCGTATGAAAAAACATTTTATAACAGCCATATACTTATTTCATCTGTTGATTTTAAATGGAGTGTTATCGATATAATCAATGCATTTTTCATTTTGTATGCTATTCATTTTTAAGGCTTGTTGATAAAAAAGAATACTCTTAACAGATTGTGCTTTTAATTGAAGAATTTTTTTGTCTATTAAGACTATTATGGGCATGGCCCTTTTATGCCATATGTGTTTGAAATTCCCATCCTGCCAGAAATAAAATTTTTTTCAAATCAAGAGAATTATCTCTTCTCAGAAAAATATTCTTGTACACAGAAAAGCAATCATCTCATTAACTAGAATGTGAAATGAGACAAATGACAGAACAAACAAGGAACAAACACATTGTCATACAGGAAGAATGTGCTTGCGTGCAATGCATTACTGCTGCTAAGACAAATAATTTGATATATCAACAAAAAGTAATATACTGGGTGAGATATTTTATAGATGTGTGTGGGGGTGTATGTGTTTGAAGGATGGCTATTCTTGTTGGTAAGTGTTCATTATTTTATTTCAACCTAGGGAGAATGACTATTTTAATTAGATATAATTCAGTAAAGACCACTGTGTAATCATTATAGCCATCAACAAACTGATTCATGTGCAATTGGTCCAAAAGTTACAAAAGCTGTTTTCTGAGTTCTTGTTTGTACCCACCATCTTAATATTACATCACAATTAAAGCATGCAGGACTTGAACTGACTTCAAAGACTAAACTTAGACTTCTAGCTAGTTTAGCTTTTTTCTTTTATTGGTTCATGTTTTCCATTTGGCTCCCATATCCTGTTCTAGCTTGATGCCCCTTCTAGAATTTCATTTACAAATCTTACAACTTTGGTTGGTGAAACACACTAATTAATACTGTTGTGGAGGCTGAAGATTTTAGCAATCTCATGACTTCTGCTTGGAAAAATGTCTGCTGTTTTTCCACTCAAGTTTAGCACCATATTGAACACAGCAAATGTATCTTACATGAAACTCTAAATGCATTTAATTACAATGCATTTAAGGAGGACTGTTTACACTGTTATCTGTTGACAATACTATTTTTAAAAATATATTTATTTTTTAATTGTAGCTGGACACAATACCTTTATTTTATTTGTTTATTTTTATATGGTGCTGAGGATCGAACCCAGGGCCTTGCACATGCTAGGCGGGAGCTCTACCACTGAGCCACAACCCCAGAACCTGTTGCCAATACTATTAATCATAAAACTCAAAACTTCCAATGCAACAGAAATTTTAAAATCTACTTTATTTTTCAAAAATATTTTTTAGTTGCCAATGGATTTTTAACTTTGTTTATTCATATGTGGTGCTGAGGATCAAACCCAGGGCCTCACACATGCTAGGCAAGCGCTCTACCACTAGCCACAACCCCAACCCTTAAAATCTACTTTCTTTTAATTAAGTTTATTTTCAAGCAAAATGATAAAGTAAAACCAGGCCATTTTATGATTTCTAAAAATTCCAAGTAATGCTTAAGCAACATTCTAGCTTTTAAAAACAGGCGATTCTACAGGCTTTGTAAATTTCTTATGACGATACTAAGCAGTATTAATTTATGGGACAAACTCCAGTTCCACAGGTTCTTGGCTTGCCTGAGAACCCCGTGGAGCCCACTAAGTTCCTATCTGCTTGAGGAAGCTTTATATGTGACCCAATTTTCAATAGATTTTGGTTAGTGTGATGGTGCATACATCACATTTTACTTGAAATTGAATAAACCTAAAATTACTTGTGTTAATTTGCCTTCCAAGCTTACAGAGATCTATATGGTACCATCTATTTTGGGTTATTTCTTAGATTAGTTTATCGGTAGGCCATCTTGTGATGCTGTTAGTAAATGTCCATTTAGTATTTCTGAGCAGCATGTCGAGACCATGCTTTTAGCAGGTTTTAAATCTTTGAAAGAATAGTAGGGTGTTCTGTAAGCACTGTACTTTGTAGATCATGAGATTACAGTTCAGTTTCTGGCTCTTAGATTTCTCCAACTCTAGATGAGTGAGAACGAGAAAAAGACAAACTACTTTTGAAACTCCAAATTCACTGAGGTGGGATAGCACGCTTTTTGAGTTGGCTAACTTGGCTACATTCGTTGGCTATCTATAAAACGGGGGAAGATGGAAAGGATGTTTTGTGAATCTGTGCTGTAGATTTAGCGATTTACACTGCCAATTTAAAAGCTCTATTTTTCCAGGTTCTCATATTGTCCAAATCCTCATGTATTTGAAAGCTTTATGTGTCCCTGGAGACCTCCTGATGAATGTGATTCCATCACACTTCCAAGAACCTGGAGATCCAGGATTAGCTAGTGAAAAGATAATTTATAATACATTTGCCCTGAGTTCTGATTGGCAGCATTTGTTAATATAGCCCCTGTGTTTTCTCTGATGTGTGTGTGTGTGCGCAAACACAAAGGAATGACAAGTTGGTTCCAAAACAACAATTTTAAAAAATACAAGAAAAAAAAAACCTGCCTGTGGCTTCCTTAAAACTGTTTCTCCTCAAAATTTCAAAAAAATATATTTTTCAACATGGCATGCTCCAAATTTTCTAACATTTAAATGAAAGTTTGTTTTGAAAAATAGAGAAATGTAATTCAGAAATGTATTCTCTGGCTTCTACTTCTAAAACACTTGTCACAGTCATCAGGGGCTTAACATTATGTCACTGGTATCCATATTCCTATTTTACTAGAGGGAATACAAAGGAAGGCCCCAAATGATAAAATGTGTTGCTTATATTCTTTCTCACACTCTTGTGCAAAATGAATGGCAAAGTTATGATCAGAACTAATAACATCTAAAAGTCCCTACTGTAGTGATGATGATGATGATGATTGTTGACATTTATTAAGAAATTTTTTCCTGATATCAGGGACTGAATCCAGAAGTGCTCTGTCACAGAGCCAACATCTCCAGCCCTTTTCATTTTTTATTTTGCGACAGCCTGTCACTAAGTTGCTGAGGCTGGCCTGGAACTTGTGATCCTCCTGCCTCTGCTTCCCTAGTCTCAGGGATTACAGGCATGTGCCACCCTGCTCAGGTATTAATAAACTTTCATGTTCAAAGCTGCTTCATGTATTCCTCACAGCAACAAATAAAAACATTATTTTGCATATGATATAACGGTGCACAAAGAGGTTAAGTAATTTGTCCATGGTTATGCTGCTACAGCTTGTATCATTAAAAAATGATGGCTTGCATCATTAATTCCTCGTCAATCCATGAAAGACCTACTCAAATTGGCATCATTTTGGAGGCCAATGGCACCAAAATGAGGTGTGAGGGAAGTTAAAATCTGAGTCTCATATAAAGCAAATTAATCTTCTCATTTTGACATCAATGATAACATTGCGTATTTCCTATAAATTAAATAATTTACTAAGTACTAAATTCAGATCTCATACCTTTGTGGGAGGTAGGTAGAACAATCTCTTTAGAAGCCTTTGACTTTTCTAAAATGTGATGCTTGGCTTTGGTTTTAGACCTGAGTACTTGGCCTAAAGGCACACTGACTCTGAAAACATTGTTTTTTTTCTCTATTAAAATAGTATTTGAGCTGCCTGCACCACTACTGTCATTGCTGCCTCTGATTCCACTGCTGTCAGCCTGAGGTTGCTTGGAGGTCTTCTTTCAGAGCTGCCTGGAGGTCTCTTCTCTGGGCACGACCTCAGTTATCTCGGAAACGAATTCCCACACTACCTCTGTGGTCACTGCTGCTGAACTGGAAGTGTCCTGTCAACCAACTGCCTGCTGTATCTACTGCCTTTTTTGCTGCCTCTGATTCTGCTGCTGCCAGCCTGAGATCACCTAGAGGTCTTCTTTCTGGGAGCTGCTGCCCCAGAAGAAACCACTGCCCTGGATGTAACTGAAGCCGACACTGCGCTGCTTACCCTGGATTGGCTGCCTGGTGACGCTGCCCCACAGCTGCAGTTACTGCACTGCTGCAGCCGCCACTACTGCTGACCCACTGCCTGCTGCCAGCCACCACTACTGAGCTACCACAGCCTAGAGGACTGCTTCCAAGGAGACTCCAGGTTTGGTTGCACTTGGCTGCATCCATTTTGGGACACCAGCCAGGGCCTGGGGTCTGGGTGCCAGCGGGTTTACCACCACAGGAGCCTCTATCTGGGACTCCAGGTGGGACCTATACTGAAGACAAAATAAATAATCTTGAAAATAGAGTTGAACATGTGAAGAAGATGGTAAGAAACCATGAAGAGTGCCGCAGTCTGGCTGGGCACAATTCAGGAGCCACTTGTCAAAAGAAACTAACTTTATTTTTAGAACTACAAACGCCAAACAAAACAGCTCCTCAGGAAAAAACCCTCAGAGCCCAACTGCCACCACTGGCTTCCCACAAGCCTCTCACCCCCACACCAGCCTCTCCACCTCCCACAATCCTCCTGCTTTTGAGGCCGATTGGCTGGGTTGCATGGGCGGAGCCAAAGAAGTCCCCCAATGAGCAGCTCCGTGGAGGAGCCAATCAGCTAGATGTTGCTGGGGCCGCTGTGAGCCAATCATCAGCTGGCAGCTGGAAGTTTGCTGGCAGCTGGAACTTTGCTGGGGCCCCTTTGGCTGTGGCTCTCAACAGAAGAGAACATCCAGGAATTATGGGATAACATGAAAAGACCAAATTTAAGAGTTATTGAATTAGATGAAGGAGTAGTTGAAGGTTTCTGAACCAAAGGAATGCATAATCTTTTCAATGATATAATAGCAGAAAATTTCCCAGCAAATGAAACAATTAATGAGAAGAGAACATACAGATTGGGAGAAAATCTTTACCACATGCAGCTCCAATAAAGCATCAATCTCTAGGATATATAAAGAACTCAAAAAACTTAACACCAAAAAAACCCCAAATAACCCAATCAATAAATGGGCTAAAGAACTGAACAGACACTTCACAGAAAAAGAAATACAACTGATCAACAAATATATGAAAAAGTGTTCATCATCTCTAGCAATTAGAGAAATGCAAATCAAAAATACTCTAAGATTTCATCTCACTCCTGTCAGAATGGCAATCATCAAGTCATATCTCTTTTGCACTCATATCCTATTGGCCATATGAGGATATGGTACATTGCTGCTGGGACTGCAAATTGGTGCAACCACTATGGGAAGCAGTATGGAGGTTCCTCAGAAAATTGTGAATGGAACCACCATTTGACCCAGCTATCCCACTCCTTAGTTTATACCCAAAGGACTTAAAATCAGCATACTATAGTGACGCAGCCACATCAATGTTTATAGCAGCTCAATTCACAATAGCTAGATTATGAAACCAACCTAGGTGTCCCTCAATAGATGAATAGATAAAGAAAATGTGGTGTATATACTCAATGGAATACTACTCAGCTTTAAAGAAGAGTAAAATTGTGGCATTTGCCAGTAAATGGTTGGAAATGGAGAATATCATGCTAAGCAAAATAAGCCAATCCCACTAAACCAAAGGCTGAATGTTTTCTCTGATATGCGGATGCTAATTCACAAAGGTGGGGGGCACTAGGGAAGAATAGCATTACCTTAGATTAGGTAGAGGAAGTGATGGGAGGGTAAAGAAGGGGATGTGGGGATAAGAAAGATGGTGGAATGAAACAGACATTATTACTGTATGTATATATGTGACTACATGACCAATATGATTCTGCAACATGTACACTCAGAAAAATGAGAAATTATATCCCATCTATGTATGATCAAAGTACATAAATGCTTTCTATTGTCAGTATAACTAATTAAAACACTTAAAGAAATTAAAAATACTATTTGATAATACAATGTTCATGGATGTATTTTTATATATAAGAATTGATTTAGCCTCTTGAATCCTCAAAGTATGGAGTAAGTAATTCAGTCTTTTAAATCTGAAAATTATTTTGAATAACCTACAAGATTGACTTTAATAACAGATTTAACGGCTACTTAAATGGGTATGTAGGTACCTGCGTGTGTGTGAACTTTGACACCTAATGTTAATGCATATGCTATGATATTGTTCACAGTTGATGATGATGTGAATGCTATGTAGCTTCCTCTTTATCTTTAAATATAGTCTTATCAAGTGCTAAGATCGTCAAGATAGGCCAGGTTATACTATTGTAATAAACCCTGAAATCTAACTGACTTAAAATCACAAAGCTTCTGTTTATTTGCTTGTTTTCTTATTACAGCCTTAGTAAGTCAGCTTTCCTTTGTGGCTCTCCCTCAAGCAGTTACTTGGGGTTCTAGGCTCCTTACATCTTGGTAGGTGGCCATCTTAACAGCATGACCTCCAGGATCATGTGAAAGGAGGAAAGAGACTGAGGCAAGTGTGCGAGGTGTAAGGGGTAAGGTAGCATTTTATGGAGAGGTCAGAAATCATATATCTCATTTGCACTCATATCCTATTGGCCAGAATTCAGTTACATGGCCCTAACATAATTGCTTGGAAGAAGGGGAAATGTAGAAATGCAGGATAACTAGGATAAGAAAAATGAAATAGTGTTTGGCAAACAGCATTTTCTCTGTCACAGTTGAGGATCAACTTCTTGGAGAGCAAAGTGAAGAGGCAGAAACTACAACTGGGTTGCAATTATCTAGCTTCATACAAAATGTAAAGTGTCCCTAATTCAGTATGTACATTCCTTCTTCTACCTTAAGAATTTTTAGGGCTTAGTAGCTGCTAGTTTCATGCAGTCTTAGAGCTAGTAGTCACAGGAAAATGGGTTACTAAATTTACCACATATTCCAAAATCTGAATGGTAGTTGGATACTACTTAGATTCTTGATGTTTTATCTTTGATGTTATGAATTTACAGATTATTTTTTTCTGTATCTTCAGTGCACAATAAGATCACTAAAATTATAGGAAGCACAAAAATAAGATTTACATGTATTTCCTATCATATAAAGAACTTGAAGTGGAAATTATCAGACATAGCTTTGAATACCTTTATTACTCTCTATATAAAAATGAGCTTAGTGTATAAGAATTTAAGGAATATTTGGGGACTTCTGGTGCTGGACATGAAGGAATAACTAGTAGCAGACCTCCCCTCCTACAGTAAATATTTGTTAAACTGAACAAAATAATCAAAGAAACTTTTTAGGCATTGAATGGTACACAGTGCATGACTACAATCCTTGAGAGAAAAGAAGTTTAAAATGGGAACTTTATTTTTTCTTGGTAATCAATTTTATTTTGAATTGACACATAATTATGCATGTTTACTGATTCAATATGATATTTTGATAAATGTATATATATTGTAGAATGATCGAATTGGACTAATTGATATATCCATCATATCACATGCTTCTCATTCTTTGTGGTGAGAGCATTTAAAGTCTACTCTTTTAGCTCTAAAACTCAGAACTTTACATTCATCTTGGGGACATTTTCCAAATCACTTGAAGGAAATTGGAGCAGATAAATAGACTGAGGTTTGAAGTTGCAAAGATGCCTAGAAATTGTAGGACAGGATATACAGATAGGAAGGAGTATCAGTAAACTGCATGAAGGTATCTTTTGGCACTTGGCCAAATCCTAGGCTGCATATGTTTTAGAAAAGATTCTGCAAGTCATATCAGAAAACAATAGCTGGAGGAGCTGAAAGCTAACCCAAGATTTTAGAATTTGTACAGCAGCACTGTGAAGACGTTGGAGTTCTGATCTGCTCAGAGTGGAGTTACCTTATTGAGACTTCGAAACAGTCACGCCCTGGGAGTAAGAATCATTCCATGTGTACAAGGTCTACGTTCTAGAATTAAGGCAACCCTTCAATAGATCCATTCTAAGAGCCTAAAATAAGCCTTAGCTAAATAAAATTAATTCAACAGTAATTTAACTTTGTTCCAGGAAAAAACAAACAAAAACCCTCAACACTCTTAAGAGGAAGGTAACAAAATACAGAATTTCTCTGACAACCACATTTTTTTTAAGTTTCTGGACATGTGAAGTAACATGAGATAAACTATATAAAATTAAGAGGAAAAAATGGTCAATTGAAAAGATTCATAGATGACCTATATTTGGGGATTAATAATGAAAATCTTTAAAATTATAAATATGTTTCAAAATTTTAAAAATATTCCCCTTTAAACCTCCATATGAGACCACAGCCTTAGCTGGCAGACTGACTACAGTCTCATGAGAGAGCTTGACCCAGAATTATCCCATAACATAGCTAAGTAACATCAGATTCCTGACCCAAAGATACTGTAAAAAAATAAATATTGTTTTGAGTCACTTAATTATTTAAAAGATTGAACAAATGGCTAAAGAGATAAACAAATCACAACAAAGAAAGGGAAGCTTTAAAAAAAAGAGTCAAATGAAAATTCTAAAATGGAAAAATTTGGTATACAATTAAAGAGTCCACTGGATGGCTTAACAGCAGATGAACACACCAGAAGAAAGAGTAGTAAACTCAAAGGCAGGCTAATCAAAATTATCCAAATTAAAGCATGAAAATAAGGTAAAAGGAGAAAAATTAGGATGGAGTTCTAGAGACTGGTGGGTCAATATAAAATGATCTAATTTGTTTAATGGAGAAAGAATGGAGTAGAAGTATTGGGGGGGGGGTAATCAGGGATTGAATCCAGGGGCACTCAACCACTGAACCACATCCCCAGCCCTATTTTGTATTTTATTTAGAGACAAGATGTCACTGAGGTGCTTAGTGCCTTGCTTTTGCTGAGGCTGGCTTTGAACTCGGAATCCTGCTACCTCAGCTTCCTGAGCTGCTGGTATTACAGGCATGTGCCTCCTCACTTGGCTAGAATAAGTATTTGAAGCTACAATAGCAGTCTTACTTTTTCAAGATTTTATGAAAGATATCTACCTACAATCCAAGAAATTCAGAGAATCCAAACCAATAAATTGTATGAAGACCACATGTAGGTACATCATAGTCCATTGCTAAGAGGCAAAGGAAAAAGAAAAAGAAAAGTCTTAAAAACACCCAACATCCAGAGAAAAACCACATATTACATTTAAAAGTACAACAATAAGAACAATTGCTTATTTTTTATCAGAAACAATGGAAGCTAGAATGGAGTGACCTTCAAAGTGATGAAAGAAAAAAAAATTTCAACCTGGAATTTTATATTCAGTAAAAATATCCATCAAATTAAAGACCTTCACTTCACCTTCATCTTTTATTTTTTATTTTTTTTAGTTGTAGTTTGACACAATACCTTTATCTTGTTTGTTTGTTTGTTTGTTTGTTTACCTATCTATCTATCTATTATGTGGTGCTGAGGATCAAACCCAGCACCCCACACATACCAGGTGAATCTTATCCTTTGTCAGTCTGAAACTCAGTTGCCATAACTGATGGGGCCAGGGTCAGGGATTTGGCTGGCATGGTTTGCAGAGGCAGAGTTCAGGAGCTGCCCTACATAGTTAGGAGACTGATTATATAAAAGAAGACTGACAAAATAGCCTCACTGTTCTAGAAGTCAGTTACAAATATGGTAAAGAGTCATGTGAGAATAAATTGTGAGGGGTTAGGTTGGAACTGGAATTATTGGTGTCAACTTACTGTTTATAGTTTCAAATTATCTCATTACGAGCTACTTACTAATTATTCATAAGTTAAAGACACTAATTTACAATGGAGAAACAAGGCACGTGCCATTTTTTTGTTGTGGTGGTAAATCTACATAATATAAATTTGAAATTTTAATTATTTCAGTGTGTGTTCAGGGGCATTAAATACACCCACATCGTGCAATCATCACTACCATCTCTCTCTAACACTTTTTCTTCTTTCCAAACTGAAACTCTGTACCCATTATAAATAATTCCCCATTCCCCTTTCTTCCAGCTCCTGGAAGCAGCTACCATTCTACTTTTCATCTTTATGAATTTTACTAATTTCAGTACCTCGTATGGGTAGAATCATACGGTATTTGTCTTTTGTGACTGGCTTATTTCATTTAGCATAATGTCCTCCAGGTTCATTCATATTGTGGCAGGTGGCAGAATGTTCTTTTTTAAGGCTGAAACATATTTTATTTATCTATTAATGGACACTTGGATTTCTGTCATCTTTTTTTAGAGAGAGAGAGAGAAGAGAGAGAGAGATAATTTTTAATATTTATTTTTCAGTTTTCGGTGGACACAACATCTTTATTTTATTTTATTTTATGTGGTGCTGAAGATCGAACCCAGCGGAGCACGTTACCGCTTGGGCCACATCCCCAGCCCCTGCTGTCATCTTTTGACTATCATGAATAATGCAGCTATGAAAATAGGTAGACAAATGTATCTTCAAGTCTCTATTTTCAATTCTTTGGAGTGTATACATAGAAGTATAATTTCTGAATCACATAATTCTTTGAGAAACTTCCATAACACTTTCCTAATGGCTGTACCATTTTATATTCCCACCAGCAGGGCACAGGGTTCAAGTTTCTCTACATCCTTCATGACGTGTTACTTTCTGTTTTTTTTTTTTTTATTTTAATATTTATTTATTTATTTATTTTAGTTTTCAGCGGACACAACATCTTTGTTGGTATGTGGTGCTGAGGATGGAACCAGGGCCACACGCATGCCAGGCGAGCGCGCTACCACTTGAGACACATCCCCAGCCCCTACTTTCTGCTTTTTGTTTTGTTTTGTAATACCATCCTTTTGGGTGTAAATAAGTATCTCACTGTGGTTTTCATTTGCATTTCCCTAATGGTTTGTAATGTTGAACATCTTTTTGTGAGCTTATCAGTCTTTTATACATCTTCTTGGATAAAAAAAAAAAAATGTCTGTTTGAATTCTTCAGTTGGTTTTAATTGTGTTGTTTTCTGTTATTGTTAAGTTGTAGGAATTCTTTATACATTATTGATATTAACCTCTTCCCAGATATGTGATTTGCAAATATTTTTTCTTTCCATGACTTGCCTTTCATTCTATTGATTATGTCCTTTGATGCATAAAAGTGCTAAGTTTTGGTATAATCTAATTTCTCTATTTTTTCTTTATTTTGCCTGTGCCTTGTGTCATGTCCAAGAAATCATTGCTGAATCCAACATCATAAAGATTTTCTTCTAGGAGGTTTATAGTTTTTGATGTTATGCTTGAGTGTTTGATCTGTTTTGAGGGGTCTTTTTGTTTGCTTTTTTTAGGGAGAATATGATCCAGCTTCAGTATTTTGTATGTGGACATCCAGTTTTCCAGACATTATTTGTAAATAATATTCATTTTTTCCATATGATGGTCTTGATGCCCTTGTTGAAAATCATTTGAACATATTTGCAGGGATTTATTTCTGGGCTCTATATTCTATTCCATTTCTTTGTATGTCTGTCTTCATTCCAATACCATACTATTTTGATTACTGTAGCTTTGTAGTAAAATTTGCAATCAGGAGGTATGAATCCTTCAACTTTGTCCTTCTTCAAGATTGTTTTAGTTATCCAGGGACACATACCATGTTAACCAAGTAATGAGAACAATTAACACTGTGTACTTTTTGATATCATGCACCAAGAAGAACATAACATAATTGCTGTCCCCAAACACCCTTCACACACACACACACACACAAAAAAAAAAAAACAACAAACAACAAAACCCTCCACATCTTGATATATGAGATAAATCCAAACTGAAGGATATCTTACAAAGTAATTGACATATATTATTCATAAATGTCAAGGTCATGAAACACAAAAAGAAGAATTCATCCAGATTGAAAGAAATTAGACATGGTAACTAAATGTGATGTGTGAACCTGGATTAGATCCTAGACTTAAAAGAACATTATGGTAGTATAGTCATTATGGAAAACATTATGGAGGTTCAAAAAAATTAAAAGTAGAACTATCACATGATCTAGCAATTCCACTTCTGAGTCTGTTTATAAAGGAAATTAAATAGTATGACAAAGAGATATCTGCACCATACATTCACTGCTGCATTATGCACAATAGCCAAAATATGGAATCAACTTAAATGTCCATTGGATGAATAGATAAAGAAAATGTGATACACACATGCACACACAATGAAATACTATTCGGCTTTAAAAGGAAGAAAGCCTGTCATTTTCAACAATACGGATGAACTAGAGGATAGTATGCTAAGTGAAATAAGCCAGGCCTGGAAAGACAAATACCACATGATCTCCCACATACACAGTATCTAAAAAAGTAGAAACTCATAGAAGTAGGAGTAGATTGGTGTTTACAAGGGAGTAGGGGAGGAGAAAAAGCGGATATTTAAGTCCAATAATACAGTTTCCTTTAGACGGTAGGAATTAGTTCTGGAAACTTTTTTTTTTTTTGTACAGCCTAGTGATGAATATTTTTACCACAAAAAATGTGATAAGTATATTAGGTGATGGTTTTGTTAATTAGTTTATTTAATCATTTATCAATGAATAGATATATAAAAATGTCACAAAACATCACATATTATACCAATAATATATGCAGTTTTATGTTTTTCTGTAATTATAAAAATGAATTAAATTTTAAAAAAATACTTTACAGTTGTATGTAATTTTAATTTGTCAATTAAACCTTAATAAAGCTGGAAGGAAAAAAAAGAACGTTGACAGGGGAATCCGTGAAATTTTCATGGAGTCTGTGAATTAGATGATAATATTATGTCAATGTGAATTCCCTGAATCTGGTTCATTCTACCTACAACTTTCAAAAGGTTCAAAAATGTTGGGGGTGGGGTGTGGGTGTGCTGGGGTTGTGGCTCAGTGGTAGAGCACTTGCCTCTAATGTGTAAGTCACTGAGTTCAATTCTCAGCACCACATGAAAATAAAAAATAAAGGTTCATCAACAACTAAAATGAATAAAATAAATAAAATTTTTTAAAAAATGTGTGTGCACACACAAGTATGCCTGTGTCTACATGTATATACATCCATAAAGAATCAAAATTAAATAAGTGTGGAAAAGTGTTAACAATTGAATGTTACCCATTAAAGAAATTTAAGACCACTCTTGAATTTTCCTGTAAGCTTAAACTTTAAAAGTAAAAAAGTTTCAAAAACTAGAAAAACTGTGGCTAAATATAGACATTTTCAGACAAGCAAAAGCTAAGAGACTTTTTGGCACTAGATCTGCACTGCAGGAAATATTAAGGAAGTTCCTAAGGCTGAATAGAAATGATCCCAGATGGGAACCTGCATCTGCAGGAAGGAAGAACACTGGAAATTTTAAGATTTCTAAACTATACTTTAAGACTGGTAATTCAATATTGTGGATTAAGCATGTGTGCTTAGCTGCTCTCCCTCCAAACTCCTAAAAATTAGTTTTTAAGGCTAAAGTTATAAACTCAGAAAAATGGAGGTCATCAGTTCATTGCTGGGATCCGAGGAACAGCTGAGGCCAGGGCCCAGCTCCCATGTGCAACCAGTAGAGAGGAGAACAGTACCTTTGAGCATAAAAGGGCAAAGGCCATCTCCCCACCCCAGCACCACATTTTGCTGGAGTCCTCTTCTTCTCTTTCTTTGAATCTAAAAAGCATCTGAAACTTCAGGTCCAAGCCCTGTCCCATGAACATGGCGCTCAGCTCTTGCACCCAGGCCTCACTGGCTCTTAACTCCCAAACCAGAGTGTTCTTCCCTCCTTAGCCATCATACCCTCCCTCCTGACCCTATGGGACACACATGTGCACGTGGACACACACCTGACTTCTCTAAGCTGGACTCATAATGTTGAGAATCTAGGCAGACTTGGCACAAATCTCATGCTTTTCCTAACTACAAAACAGGGAGTTGAGGTTCAGCTGGGCTCTGTGACCCTCAGAGGGTGGTGTGTCCACAGAGTCATGAAGGCCTCGCTGTATCAGACATTCTGTGCTGAGTAGTCAGGCTCTCTCTGGGATAGCCAACCACGTGGACAGTGGTCAGCCATTTTTCAAATGACTTTCCTACTTCCAAGGCTTCAGAAATACTTCCACTGAATTCTGACCTCAAGTTAAACCAGCATTATTTATGAGAAGAGACAATAGCTTGTCATCATGCTCTCAGGAGAAAAGCTCCTAATAATATCATGGTTTGATCTAAGTCTGTAGCAGCATGTCCTGGGCACAGCAGGTGCCTCTTGTAAGACCTTGAGATAAGTCACAGTGTGACCAGCAATGGCTCCCAGCATCCAGAGAGGTCCTGGCCATCTCTAGCTATATTAGCCCCCAACCATGAAAATAAAGCTATTTTTCAAAGATGAGTTGTAAAACAAAAACAAAACAAAACAAAAACAACAACAACAAAAAAAACACACACACTAAAACTAGTGAGACTGGTCTGAATATATTGTTTTCTGAGAAAAAATATTTTTAATAATTTATATGTATGCATCCATTTAACAGATATTTATTAGAGGATTGTTATATGTCCAACTTGGATTTAAGGGTTGGCAGGGAGCTGGAGGATTCAAGATCTTTGGCAACTCAGGTAAGCACTGGCCTTCAATACAGCTAGGCTGGGCCTCCTGGCTCTCTGGGCAGATGCATGTAACCTTTAATTATCCTTAATTATCCCTGAGCCTGTGGTCATTTCCTATTGATGACATGTCTTGTGTGGCAATGGTTAATTTAGGCAGGGAGTCCCAGTGAGAATTGATTCCTGAGAACCAGAGGCAGAGATTTAAGATGAAAATGCTCCTCCTTTTGTATGGAGTTGGATTAGTCAGCTTTCTATCACCACTACAAAAACCTGGCACCATCAGCTGACCCAGAGGAAAGATTTTTTGACTCACAGCTTCAGAGCTTGCAGACTGTGATCAGTGGGCCCTGTTGCACATCTTAGCAGAAAGGTGTGGTCAGTCAATTTTTCATCACTGTGACCAAAATACCTGACAAGCACAACTTAAAGAAGGAAATGTTTATCGTGGCTAATAGTTTCAGAGGTTTTAGTCCATGGTTGAAGACTCCATTGCTCTGGGCCTCAGGTGAGGCAAAAATATGGCAGAAAGGCATGGAGGGGAAAACCTCTCAGCTTGTGGCAGTCATGCAGGAGAGAGAAAGGAAGAGGCCAGGGAGAAGATAAACCTTGCAGGCTATGCCCCCAATGACCTACTTCCTCCAACTAGGCCCCACTTCCCAGTAATCCATTTAGCTATCAGTGAATTAATCCACCAAATGGATGAATCCACTGAGTCAGAGCCACATGATCTAATCATTGCCTGAAAACTTCTAAGGACTGAGCCTACTGTCTTCCCAATCAACCACAATCTGCCACACTTCCATGTCTATCTCCCTGCCCTGCCTGGAGTGCGCTAGTCTCTCTCTTCACCAAAAATGGCCAGTTGTCCATCATAGGTACTGGTAGTATTCTGCAGGAAAAATAACGCAGCAGAAGGTCTGAACTCCAGACTCACGGATCGCACTCCCCATGTGGCTTCTTGACTTGGATGACTCGCAGCACTTCAGACTCAATGTGTCCAAAACCAAGCCCTTCATTCCCTTCCTGCCATACAGCATCCTGAGCCTGCGGTAACGCGCTCGCCTGGCATGTGCCGGGCGCTGGGTTCGATCCTCAGCACCACATAAAATAAAAATAAAGATGATGTGTCTACCGAAAACTGAAAAATAAATATTAAAATATCCTCTCTCTCTCTCTCTAAAAAAAAAAAGAAATGACAGGAGGGGCAGGTAGGTAATCATATCCTTCAAAAGTGAAAATACAATAAAATAAAGAGAAAAACATCAAAACCAAAATATACTTATAACTCACCTCAACATAACAGCAAACAAACGGGGAAGCCAAAAGAAAATTAATGTGGTTGCTCAGGAATCTCGCTGGGGAGTTTGGCATTTAAAAGCCCCTACCCTGGGCTGGGGGCACCGCTCAGTGGATTTTACCCCAGCACTACAAACACAAAAGAACTACTTATGAAAAAGAATAATGTCAAGAATCATGAGGGGGTGGTCTGAAGTTTACAGATAATGCTAAACAATTCAATTGTTTTACATATTTATGATGAAAAACAGGTGTTTCTACACATGTAACAGTAAACAGAATAATGCAGTGAACTCCCCTACACCCAGGATCCAGCTACAATAATGATCATTTTACAGGTGTAAGCAAATTATAGACCAAAGGCCAAGTCCAGCCCCACCACCTGTTTTTGTAAATACAGCTTTACTATAACACATCTTACTGGCTGTGGTGCACAAATAATGGAGGTGGGGAGCAGTCCTTGGATCAGCAAGCTCCTCTTTATTCAGTAATGGGGTCAATCGGTCAAACACCCGACATGACTCATTTTCAGGGGTAAAATGGCTGCTGGCCACCAAGAGGTTCTGGGCTTTACACACAACCCTAGCAGAGCCAGTTCATAGGAGAAATCAGTTACTTTTGGTGGCCAGAGGGCAGGGCCAGGTCATGGGAGTTTTGGTGGAGGGATTATTGGGGGGGAGGCAGGAGGACAGGTAGGTAACCATATCCTTCAACATTCACACTCATTTCTTTATATTTTGCTTGTGAGTGCTTTCAAATTGTAATGGCAGGGTTAAATAGTGGCAACAGGAACCTTGGTCCAGTTATTATTGGGTTCTTTATAGAAAAAGTTCATGACCCCCAATTTTATTCTCCCATTATCAGTATCCCCTGATTCCTGTCCATCAGCCTACCCGCCAGAGTGGTATTATTTTGAAGCAAATAATCATCATAATGTCATTTGACTTATAAATATTTAAGCCAGTATTCCTAAGCCATTGTTGAGAGCCACAGCCAAAGGGGCCCCAGCAAACTTCCAGCTGCCAGCTGATGATTGGCTCACAGCAGCCCCAGCAACATCTAGCTGATTGGCTCCTCCACAGAGCTGCTCATTGGGCTGTTTCCCTGCCCTTTCAGACCACGGAGCTGCTCATTGGGGGACTTCTTTGGCTTCGCCCACGTGACCCAGCCAATCGGCCTCAAGAGCAGGAGGATTGTGGGAGGTGGAGAGGTTTGTGTGTGTGTGAGAGGCTTGTGGAAGCCGGTGGTGGCAGTTGGGCTCTGAGGGTTTTTTCCTGAGGAGCTGTTTTGCTTGGCGTTTGTAGTTCTAAAAATAAAGTTAGTTTCTTTTGACAAGTGGCTCCTGAATTGTGCCCAGCCAGACTGTGGCAAGCCATAATGCCATTACCACTCCTGAAAAGAGATTTAGCAATAATACCTTAATATCATCAAATAGCCAATTGGTGTTCCAATCAGTTTGTATGAGTTTTCTTGTCTTTCCTTTGTACAATGTGTTTGAATCAGAATCCAAAAAGGTACTACCATGTGATTCTTGGCACATGCCTGTAGTCTTTTTTAATCTATAGGTTTTCCCTGCAATTCTCCCTCTCTTTCTTTATTTCTCGAAACTGATGTATTTATTTATTTCGGGAGAAACAGGTTGTCCTGTACAGTATTTCAGAGTCCAGATTCTGCTGACTATACCTCTGTGGTGGTGTTTAACATGTTCCTCTGTCCCTTGTATTTCCTGTGAATTGAAAGTTGGATTTCAAGGCTTTCAAGGGATTTTTAAAAGATGCTAGACCACTGGCATTGCCTTCAGAAAGTGGTGTGAAGACAGGATTTCTCACTCCCCTTTTATCATTATTCAAAGAAGGAGTTTTTAAAGTACAAGGAATTAGGGATTCCGCCTCTTGGGCCCCTTCTTCCTCCAGGGAGAAGCCTTTTCTATTGTCCTTTAATAAAGCTTTTACTTTCCACTCTAAACTTGCCTCGGTGTGCTTCCCTGGTGTTATACGTCAGCATGGGGAAGCAAGGACTCTTCACCGGTTAAACAGTGGTAACAGGTTGGAGGTTCCCCACCAAGATCTACACTGAGACCACCCATCACTCAAATGGCCCTCCAGCCTGTTACTTCTCAATCGGACTTCTATCATGGACCACTCGATAGACCTGATTTTTAAAAAGGGGGACTCCAAAATGCTTGCTCAACACTGCGCTCTTTCAGCTTGAAGAAGCCAGAACGGTCATCGTCCCCTTTCCTTACAGCAGTAAGGAGTTCCCAAAATTAGAGGGGGAAATGAAGCCAGATTTAAAGATAGGTAGTCAGTGTAGATAGGTAAATCGGGTCTAATATCGAGTAAAATCCAGAATGAAGGCCATATTGGGAATGGAGTCCAGGAAAAGGGGAAGTGAAAATGTCCCCAAGGCCCAGAGCCCATCCCAAGGAAATGTTAATGAAGCAGCTGTCCCTGCCCAAATTACTCCTTCAGCCCACCACTCCTCCACCTTTTAGACCTTCCCCATGTATATTCCATCACTGCAAGATAACAAAACTAAGGACAGAAATGCGACAGGAATGAAGGAAAGCTGAGAGAAGACCTTAGCTATAAAAGAGGGAAGACCTCCCCCTTCCCCGGATTCCACCTCTTGGTTCCCCTTCTTCCTCTGGGGAGAAGTCTTTTCTGCTGTCCTTTAATAAAGCTTCAACTTTCCACTCTAAAAAAATGAAATAAAACAAAGTACAAGGAATTAAAAATCTGTTATGGTGTAGCTCTGTGTGAAACAATGCAAGAAAGTTAAGAGATAAAATCTTGGGGTTATGGGCATTTTAACCTAATTGGTGCATTAATCCTCTGATAGGGATTAACTTAGTGGTAGCTATAGGCAGGTAGGATATGGCTGGAGGAAGTGGGTCTCTGGGGGCATGACTTTGGGGTATATATTTTGTCCCTGGAGAGCTGTCTGTCTGTCTCTCCTTCCTGATCCAATATCCTGTCACTTTCCACTGCCATCATGTTCTGCCTCACCTTGGGGCCCCAAAATATGGAGTCAGCCATCTATGGACTGATACTTCTAAAAATGTAAGCCCCCAAATAAACTTTTTCTCCTCTAATTGTTCTTTTTCAGGTCTTTTGGTCACAGCAGAAAAAAAAAAAAACCCTGACTAAAACAAAACCAAAAATTGCTCTAAAACAGTACAACATTGCTTGTTTTATAGGAGATCTCAAACACAAGCCCTGTAGACATGTAGAAAAGGTAACTCCAATTTTCTTTCCTTTTCTCTACTTCTCAGCCATCATGCCACAAGGTGATGGAAATTTAACCAATCTGTTGAAAGGCACTTCCCATCTATTTAGCTTGAGGAGCCAATTTCATTTTATATCACATCTGAGTGTGTTACCACCTAGGGTTGCTGGATTCATTGTCTCCATTCAGCAAAGACTTAAAAGGCAGGATCACAAGCAAGAAGTGGGTTTATTGCAAAAGCAACAGAGATAGACTTCTCTGAAGGAAGGGGCCATGAGCTGGGAGTCTGGTGGGAATTAGTAATCCTCCTATCAGAGGATATATACACCAATTAGGTTAAAATGCCCATAACCCAAAGATTTTATCTCTTAACTTTCTTGCATTATTTCACACAGCACTACACCATAACAGGTTTTTAATTCCTTGTACTTTATTTAATTTCTTTTTTTTTTTTTAGAGTGGAATCTGGCCCATTCTTTTCATGATCTCTGGAATTTCCTCCTTTCCTTGTCTCCTTCCTTGTCGACTATTATTGATTGGGTGCCCCCTCTGTCCATGTGTCTATTTTAGGTTTTCTATTGGATCCTCCATTTAGGAACATGAGTATGGAAGTGTGTGTTTGATTGGGTCCCCGCTTGTGTCCACAAGCACTTTTGTCAACCAGGAAATTGACTTCATCAGAAGACCCTCTCCAAGCTCCTTTGTTCTGGCCTATCCCCAATCACCTCACTCACCATTTTGCCCTAGCTGCCCAGGCCCTCCTATATCTCCCTCAAGTGAGGTCTTCCAGGCCAGGTCAGATCTCTCCCCCATCCAACATGGATCCAGTATCATTAGTCTTTTTGCTATTTCTGGAAAAAATACAAAACAAACAAACAAAAAACCCAAGCAATCTCATGCCAGATCTTTACAGTCTCACTTCCTCACATCAGTAGGAACTCTGCTAAGAGAAGTGGAGACCCCCCTCCAAAAGGGCACCTCATCACCACTTTCCTTCATTTCTTCACAAAATTTACCACTGTTGGAAGTTATAGGATGTATTTATTTGTTTACTCTCATGCTGAACAGAGTAAACAATGTAAGATCATAAATTCCACAAAAGCAAGAAATTTATCTTTTTCTCATTTATCTCTAGTGTTAAGTATTGGTTGATGATTTAGTCATCTCACACTTATTTCCTATTCCAAATCTTCTGCCTAAATTAATTGACTAATTTTAGTCCTGAACTCTAGTCTCTGATATTAAATTTCTTTACTCTGTAGCAGAATTTCCAGGTACTAGAGCTAAGGGGCTGGGTTATAAAGTTCCTTACCCTGTCCCATAATGACAGGCACAGATCCAGGAACACAGTAGAGGCTCAGTAAATGTTTTTTGAATTATAGTAAGAGAGTTTGGTTTAATGTCTTGAACGTGAAGTGTAAAACATCACACATAGAATGGTTCATCCTTCATATTCTGTAATTTATAATCCAGAGAAGGCTTAAGGTCAATGTGAAGGAAAGTGTATACAATAGGGGTCAAATCTACTCATTTTTCAGGTATTGATGGGCATGGTGATCCGACTCAAAAGGTTTGCTTGGGGCCCCAGATTTTAAATGTGCACTGTCAGGGCAACCTGGGTTCCTCTGATTGTGTCCTGCTTGTCCACAGTGACTGCCTACCCAGCAGAGCATCTGGAAACTAAGGATATCATGTTTATTGGATCCAATTAGTTCACTGTGTCCATAAATCAAAATAAATGTGACTTCAAAGTGGGATTTTGAAGTATCTACCAACAGACCCTTTTTCCCAAATCAATTAAAAAGTCATTAAGTGATGTGTCATAGACGATTTATATCTTTTGGCTTTGCTGTGTCCTCTTGGAAGTTAATGCATGGTATTTCCCCCTTCTCTTGATTTTTTTCCCCATATAGTAAACTTTGATTCTTTTGCTCTCTCTGTATTCTTAATGCAACTGTGTTTAACAAGACTCTCATTTAATGGCTTTATTTCATAAAGGCCTCTATCAGTCCAGGACATCTCTGAGTATGGTTTCTGTGATTGATGTCAACTTTATTCTGGGGAAACCGTTTTAATTACTACTGGCTTTGATATGCCCAAGGGAGTACCAGATCTCATCACTATTAGTCTGAATAAATAACCTCTTAGATTTTTCTGAGCAGGACGTAGGAGGATATGTCTATCTAACTAAAAGAAACTGAAAGCTAAGAAATAATCTACTGATTTGGGGGAGTGTTCTCAGTGGATGTTTGGGTGATCTTCTCAGCTATTAGGGACAACCACAGAGAACACAGTAGGGGCTCAATGAATTATTATAGGTTGATGAGTGTTGTACACTGAGGTAAATATGTTTTTCTTGAGGTGTTCTTAGCCATAGTGTGGAAGGTCATTACTGGCATCTCACACTCTAGGTTCTAGTTCCAGTTCTGCTTTTTTTTTTTTTCCTTTGAACCACTATGACCCTCAGTTCTTTTATCTAAAAAACAGCAGTCCCAGCCTATCTCATGGAATCATTGGACAAATTGAAAACATATGTGAATATGTTTTGCAAACTACTAGGTGATAAATAGGGCTTACAAATACAATGAAATAGCAACTTAGCTCTTGGAGGTGGCCACTCCACAAGCTTCAGGGCTTGTGTCAGGGTTTCTTCAAATACAGTTCTCCACCAGAAGCCTTGGGCTGATGCCTCAGGTACTCAACTTCCAAAGAAGCCCAAGCATCCAGAGTTCCTTGGGCCAGCAGAGGGAGGACTATTAAGTAAAATATTTTCTATTTCAAAATTCAGGGCTTCTTCAGAATTTCTCTGGAGGGTAGGGCTGGGCTTAGGGATGCCACCATCCTGAAAGGCCTTTTATTTTCAACTTGGAAGATATTGTGATGATCAACATAGCTTATTTCCAGTGCCACCTTCCTGTCCTCATGTTCTTTTCTCATTCCTTTTTGTCTCAGCATTTACACACTTGCATCCTTTTTTTTTTTTTTAACTTCCATGCCAGTCAGGATGAGCTAAGTCTGTCTCTAGGACTGCATTAGCCCTCCATTGCTGTGACAAAGTACCTGAGAAAACCACCTTAAAAGGAGGAAAGAGTTGGAAAGATTTATTTTGGCCCATGGTTACAGAGGTTTCAGTGCATGGTCACTCGACCTTGTTGCCTGTGGGCCTCGGGTGAGGCAGAACATCCTGGCAGAGAACCTGAGGCAGAAGGAACTACTCACCTCACAACAGCCAGGAAGCAAAAGACAGAGGGAGGAAAGGGCTGAGATCACAATTCCATTCAAAGGCAAATGCTCGCAATGACCTAAGTTCCTTCCCACTAGGTCCCACCTCCTAAAGGCTCCAGCATCTCCTACTAGTGCCACAGGCTGGCCATCAAGTCTTTAATACATGGCCTTCGGGGACATTTAAGATTAAATCCATAACAAGAACCAAACAACCCTAGAACCTCATGGAATAACACGTGGGTAGAACCCTCCCGCCCACCATCCCTGGCCAGCACAGGTTAGTAGAAGCACTTTGCTCAGCCTGGTTTCTCACACTCTGTGACGTAATGTCACAGTCAATACGTCCATCCTAACAAAGGCAGGACAAAGTGAACATGGCGAGCCACGGGGTTTGTGAAGCTTCTGCTACTGATCTTAAAGGGAACAGGGAAATATGAACCTACTGTACTCCTGAAAGGAGAATAGAAATCTTTATCATATGGGCCTAACCATGGCCACACCTCTTATAGTACACAAAAGGACCACACTCCAAGAACTTCTACTTGGTCTTCCCAGGATAAGGTTATAGTATGTGTCAAAGGGGAATAAGGCTTCATGGAGAAGTAAGGCTGCTCACCAGCTGATGTTCAACTAGGGAGATCATCTTTAATTATCCACGTGGGCCCCAAGAACAGGAAGGGCAAAAAGGAGAGTCAGAGGGTGGGAAGGGACAGAGCTGGTTTCAAAGGTCAAGGAGTCGGCTATGGTTTGGATGTGCTTTGTCCCCCATGGTTCATATGTGAGAAGTTTGGTCCCTAGTGGGGCCATGTTAAGAAGTCATGGATTGGGGCTGGGGCTGGGGCTCAGTGGCAGAGCAATTGCCTCGTACATGTGAGGCACTGGGTTCAATCCTCAGCACCACATAAAAATGAATACACAAAATAAAAATATTGTGTCCATAAATAAGTAAAACATATTTTAAAAAAAAAGAAGTAATGGAACTTTTGAGAAGTAGGTCCTAGCAGAAGGACACTGGAGGTGCCGCCCCCAAAGGGATTGATGTAGTTCTCAGAGGACTCTGGATAGTTCTCCTAAGAGCGTTGTTATGAAAGAGTGAGACTTACCCTTGAAACCATCCCTGGCTTGTTCTCTCCTCATGTGATCTCTCCCCCCTCACTTGTGCTCCTACCATGATATCATCAACCTGTGACTCAGCCAAAGGGACCCTCACGAAGGCTGAGTGAATGATTGTTTGTGTATTTGGGTTTTGGTACTAGAAATTCAACCCAGAGGCACTTAACCACTGAGTCACATCCCCAACCCTTTTCATTCTCCATTTTGAAACAGGGTCTTGCTGAGTTGCTGAGGTTGGCCTCAAACCTGCAATCTTCCTGCCTCAGCCTCCAGAGTTGTTGGGTTACGGGCATGGGCCACCATGCCTGGCTAAAACCCTTTTCTTCATAAAGGCCAATGCCTCAGGTATTTCACTGTAGTAAGAGAAAGTGACTAAAGCAAGGATTTATTTCTTTGTTATGAGAAACAATAAAAGGCAAGGAAACAGATTCTCCACTAGAGAGTCCAGAAGGAATACAACGACCCTGATGACACACTGAGCTTAATCCAGTGAGACCTGTGTGAGACATTGGAACTACAGATGTCTGAACTATTTACATTGTTTGTAGCCAATAAATCTGTGGTAAATTTGTTATAGTGACAATAGAAAACTAGCATACCTCACCTTTTTAAAAAAATATTTTTTAAGTTTATTTTTTTATTTATATGTGGTGCTGAGGATCGAACTCAGGACCGTGCACATGCGAGGTGAACGCTCTACGGCGGAGCCATAACCCCAGGCCCCATACCTCACCTTTTAAAAATCACACATTTACTATTTGTTTTTTTTTTCCTGACCATAAAAGACATGATCAAATTTTGAACCAATAAAAGTACAAAAATGAAATATAGAAATAATCCACAATACAAGTTCTTGGTGTACGTCCTTTTAGTATTGTTTTCTGCATATAAATCCAGATGTATATGAATCCATGTTACAAAACTAGATCCCGCTGCATTGCTCTGCAGCCTGCCTTGTCATGGAGCAATGGCTCATGAACATTTTCCTATGACTAAAATGTTCTATGTTTCAGTCACATGTGGCTTTTAGAACTTGAAATGTCCTTTGTATAAATTGACCCTCACTGTAAGTGAAAAATACACCCCAGATTTCAAAGACTTAGTATGAAAAAAGAAGGTAAAATATCTGATAATTTTTTATTGTTACATGTTAAAACAACAATACTTTGGCTTGTGGCTGGAGATGTAGCTCAGTAGTAGAGTGCTTACCTAGCATGAGGAAAGCCCTGGGTTGGAACCCCACCACAAACAAAAAAAAAAAAAAAGGGAGGGGGGAGAAGAAAAAGAAAAAACAATAACTATAGCTTTATTGGGTGAAATATATTAACATTAATTTCACTTGTCTCCTCTCACTTTTTAATGTGGCTGCTAGAGAATTTTACATTACCCATATGGCTAGATTTATGTTTATATTACACAATACTGCTCTAACATGGAAGGATTTTTTTTCCTTGGGGTACTGAGGATCAAATCCAGGAGTGCTTTACCACTGAGCTATATCTCTATCCCCTTTTTATTTTTATTTTTTAAATTTTGAGACAGGGTCTCAAGAAGTTTTTGAGGCTGGCCTCTAACTTTTGATCCTCCTGCCTCAGCCTCGTGAGTTACTGGAATTACCAGTGCACGAATGTGCCCTGCTAATTTAAGATTTTAAATGCAAAGTTTTGTTAGTGAAGAATTTCTTTGGAACTTTCACCATCTCTCTATCTCACTTAGGGTGGTAACTACCTTGGAGAAAACAGCTAGATTTCCTCTGCACTGTCCCCAATGTTTGTCTAAAGCAGTGAACTCCATTTATATGTGGGACCATGTTGTAGCTGATGATCTTTCAGCACTAGACCAGTTCAGTTCCTTCCAACTGCACTATGACCTTCCTTGCCTTCCCAGGCCATGCCAGACAGCATCAGCAACAGGCGAAGGATCTCTCTGGCACAACTACCTTTCTGGGGGACACACAGAGCCAGCATACCTCAAGTTACCTGAAACAATATTGAATCGTTGTCAGTACCCAAAGCAAGAGATCACTGCAGATGACTACTCACTGACTTTGCTTTGTCAATAATAGAGTCACTGAGAAGATCCACAGTGTTGTTTTACCTACAAAAAAATTAGTTGTTTACCAACTAAAAATTCTCTTAGATTCTTATCTACATGTTGGATGCAGTCAGATTTAAAAAGTATCCTAGTCCCAAGTTTTGTGACGGTCCATATCCTCAGCTGGGTCCTCAGATCCAGCTCAGGGAAATCTTGAATATGCCTTTCAGGGTGCGTTAGGTTTTCCTGTTGAACCTTGCTGACAATTTCTTATGTATTGATCAGTGGGCATGCAGCATAGTTACATTATGTGGCCACATCTCTGAAACCTTAGATTTTCTTGGTGACAGTGAGTGGTACATAGAAAATTCCTTCCCTCATCTCTTTCACTCTGTGATCTAACTTCCAACTCAGCAACCTTTTATTATTTGTTAAATTCAAAAGTAAAAATAAATCATATATAAGAGAGTTAGTAGATCAACCTTGGAGATTTGTTAAATACTGTAACTGCTGCCATTTTTACTTCACAGAGTTTTGTTGTTGCTGCCGCCACATTTTAACTTCTGAGCTCCTCACATTCTCTTAATCCACAAAAGTATTTATTGCTCCTGTCATTGATATGATATCAAAAATATATAATATGGTTGAAAGGCTTGAAAGTTTCCCACTCTTTAAGAGTTTCTTAAAGACTTTGGTCAATTTCCTTTCTTGGGCTCCTGGCATTGTAGTCTGTACACACCATACTGTTGAGTGGCCGCTGTACAGACGATGCCAGGTCTTCTCAGAGGTACCTCAAGAGCAGGTGGTAATGGAGAATCCAGCACAGAAGTTTCTCTAATACCTAAACTCCCAAAGGGTATCTTTCAAATAACATTCAAGGTAACAGGTTGACCTGGTGATTGTCAAGGCCAGGGTGCAAGTGGACAAAGGAAGCAAGACTGTAGCACTGTCTCCTTACCAATTAAGGGAGTCTTATCTTCCCCAACTGGATACATCTCTGGTCGAGGATCACCTTGAAGGGAACTGATTTCTGCTATTGTGAATATTTAGTGGAAATCTCCCTGTATCTCTCACCTAGCCATCCCAGTTTATTCCCTGGGGCCGTGCAGAACAAGCCCAATCCTTCCACTGAGCCATTTTTTACTATAATGTATATAGAGCATGGCCTCAAGTCAGAGTGCCAAAGTCTTTCTCAACCTTCCTATGTCCAAAGATATTTCTTTACACACACTATCTTTATCCTTACTTAATTTTTTCCTTTGCTCGTATCTCCATCTGACCTATTTTTGTTATTGTCTGTTTTGCCTGTGGGAATGTAAGCTTCATGACTGTGGGCTCCAATGTCATCCCCCCTCCACCCGCAATAGAGTCCCTGGAACATTATAGGAACAGGATACTCTCTGGCCTCACACTCTCAAGCATGCACAGGACCTCTACTCCATCCCACTACAAACTGCCTTCCCCTCAAAGGAGATCTTTCCCCCCATTCCTTTCAACAGAAGTTTCGTTGGCCTGGCTAGGGTTCTGTGCTCAAGGGGATGTGAGACATTGTTTGACCATTCCTGGGTCATCTGCCCAACTGGAATATGATTTGCCCCTTGTAGAATCACATGGTTGGAAGGGTTGATTTCTGGAAAAACAACCAGGCTCTACTACTACTAGAAGAAGGAAAGAAGGAAAGCAGATAGGTTAAAAGAACAGAGTGAGAAATACAAATTTAGAGCATCTACTTGCCAAGCACTATACATACATTATCTCAATGAATCTGCACCATAACCAAAAATATGAGGAAAAGCAGAAAGGATAAAGCAGGGGCTGGGGTTGTGGCTCAGTGGAAGAGTGTTCGCCTAGCATGTGTGAAGCCCTGGGTTTGATCCCAGCACCATAAAAAAATAAAGGGGCTGGGACTGTAGCTCAGTGGTAGAGCACTTGCCTTGCATGTGTGAGGTACTGGGTTCGATCCTCAGCACCACATAAAAACAAATAAATAAATAAAGATATTGTACCAACTGCAACTAAAAAAAATTTTTAAAAATAAAATAAAGGTATTGTGTCCATCTACAACTAAAAAATAAATATTAAAAAAAAGAAAGGAGAAAGCCAACTTTGAAGGGTGAAGACATTTGCTAGTTAGAAGGTGGTGATCTGGGACTTAAACCTAAATCATGAACAGAATTCACAGATACCATCTCCCTCTGCTCACCCCTTCCACCAATCAATTTCTATTTAAGTGTTAACTTTGGTCACTCAGTATGGATTTACGGTGATCAGCCCTGCATTTCCCCACTCAACCACTGCTTCTAACCAACCGCTCAGCTCCATCCAGGCCAGTCTCTGTGCCCTGAGTTCTGTCTTGGCCACATTCTTCCAAATAATATTGCCTTTCATTAATTCTCCACTTTTCCAGATCTCTCCATTGGTCTGAGACTCAGTTCTGCTTCCATTCCTTCCATGTCTTCTCTGAAGTTTTCGCTGATGGTTTTCACACACACAGAAATCCCAGTGAATGCTCAGGTACACTGTTCATTCTCTGGTCAACGGAGATGGAAAGCGAATGAGAACAAATGAACGCTTGGACAAATACCATGTAAACATTTTTACATGGATATGTCGCCAGAGATAAGATGTCACAGGAGAAGTTCCAAGGAGTTCCCAGAAAGGCAGTTAACTTGATGCAGGACAAGTGGGGTCCTTGGGGTACAGGAAGGAAAACAATTTCAGCACATGCCCATCAGAGGCACAGACAAAGATTTATTTAGGAAAGCAGATACATATTCAAGGGAGAATGCAGGCTGTCTAAAAAAAGAGAGACGCATTTTGGGGTTTCCCAGCTCCTCTTTTAAAGGAAACAGTGTGGGGATATATGTAGGAATGACACAGTCCTGGTGATCCTTATGATCTTTTGTCTATGCATTCTCCATTATGTGACAACAGGCAATGCTGGGAAGACTCCTAAATAACAGGTTTGTTCCATTATCATATCTCACTTCGCTTAATCTATTTATTGATGGGCTAATTAATAGTGTTCAAGGTAATTACCATAAGTGAATGATTTTGTGGTAACTAAGATTTATAGATTTCTCAGAAATTTGGCAGGAATAGGCTGGGGAGAAGAACTTAAGGAGTGACAGAACTGAAAAAGGAAGCAGAACTTTAAATTAAAATTGTATTTTCTTGTCCTTCTTTTTGTTTCCTCCTCCTCTTTTTTCTTCCTACCTTCGGTATACTTTTGATGAGTACACCACCCACAACCAACCCCATGATGTGGGCAAATGGACACTGGGCAAGAGCCTGCCCTAATCTGAAGCCCCCCAGGGATTCCCCTCCCCCAAGTACAGCCACCCAATTCCCAAGTCCCATTCACTGTGCTGTTGGAATGACAGGGCCTGGGCTCTATTGCCCCTGCCACCTCAGATGGCACGTCCAAGGAGCCCTGGGTCACAGTAATGGTGAATGGCCATGAAGTCTCATTTGAGGTCTATTGTGGGCAAGCCTTTTGCTCTTGAATAAATGGCATGGATATACTTTTAAATCAAATATCCCAATTATGGGAGTCTCAGGGACCCCTAGATACTCACTGCAAATACTCCCTCCCCTTTTTTTTTTGCATATTTGGATACCCTTCATTATCCCATTCCTTTATAGTTCTCCCTATTGGGTCGAGATCTCCTTCACAAATTAAAAGCCTCCATTATCATTCCCCCTTTAGAGTCCACCACATCTTTTTAGTACATTCTGGCCTGGACCTGGTCTATGCACCCCATAAGCCTTCTAAATGCCCTTTACTTGCTGGGATTAACCCACAGTCTGGAATACTTTCAACCTAAAATAGTAAGACACCATCCCCTGGTTCATATCCAACTGACAGACCCCAGCTATTATGTAATCCTCCCCCAATATCCTTTACTCCCCTTAACTCTGAAAGGTTTAAAACCCCTTATCTCCCATTTATTATAGGCCAAACACCTCATACCAACCCACTCGCCTCATAACTCACCCATTCTTGGAGTACAAAATCCAAGGGTCAATTCCAGCTAGGACTTCAGAAAAATCAATGAGACAATTGTTCCCACATACCCTGTAGTGTCCAATCCCTACAGCCTTTTATCTCATATCCCAGTCTCCACCACACATTTCTCAGTTTTTTGGGGGAGCGGGGGAATGAACTCAGGAGTACTTGACCACTGAGCCACATCCCCAGCCCTGTTTTGTATTTTATTTAGAGACAGGGTCTCACTGAATTGCTTAGCACCTTGCCATTGCTAAGGCTAGCTTTGAACTTGTGATCCTCCTGTCTCAGCCTCCGCACATTTCTCAGTATTAGACCTGAAAGATGCCACCTTTACCATTTCCTTCCATCCTGCCTCACACCCACTTTTTGCCTTTACCTGGACAGACTCAAACATTAACTACTTTTTATCAACTCACCTGGACTGTACTCCCCCAGGGCTTCCAAGATAGCCTCCATTACTTTGGCCAGGCTCTCCAAAGAGATCTGGCCACCTAAGTTTGTCCCCTAGCCACCTAATACAGTATGTAGATGATCTTCTGCTCTGCAGCCCTTCACTAGAATATTCCACATGTCACTCTAGCATTCTGCTTAATTCCCTGGCCTTCTGGGGGTACCGGGTTTCTCAATCTAAGGCCCAGCTCTGCTCCCCTGAGATACAATATTTAGGATCCTATTAACCCTCGCCTCCTGCACCATAACCTCAGAGACTCCAGGCTTTAAAAAACATCCCCTACTCACCACCAAAAGAGACATGCTGTCCCTCTAAGGCCTTTTTAACTATTTTTGCATCTGGATACCAAAATTCTCCCTTGTAGCCAAATTCCTCTATGAAGCTTCCAAAGGAAATCTGTCAGATCTTCTTCCATATCCCTGTTCTTTTTCCTCTATCATTTCTAGTCTACAGAATTCTCTTCTCAAATTCTCAACTCTATATTACCAAACTCCAACAAGCCTTTTTTCCTGTCACTACATTCAGAGAATGAACAAGCCTTGGGAGTTCCTTACTAAAAGGCTGAAGATACCCTGCACCCTTTGCATTCTTATCTAAATAAGTAGACTTAGTTTATCAAGGCTGGCCCCAATGCCTTGAAGTTTTAGCAACCGCAGTTCTCCCAATCCCTAAGGCAAGAAAATTTTCATTGTTATCAACCCATTATTGTACTTACTACACACTCCCTCCAGGATCTTTTCAGTCATTATTTATTTTTACCTATAATGTCTCACTTCTGTCCTGACATTCTGAACTTTTTGATAAGTCCATTTTCTCAAATAATGGATCAGCATTTACCTGACTCTCCAACTGGTTCATAGATGGAAGCTCCCAGAAACAGTCCCTTTACCTTGCAGGTTATGGTATAATTCAAGGAAAAGCTACAACAGATTTCCTTTTCATTCTCACTCAGATATTAGAGTTATCTCCCTTACCTCCAGGCACCACATCCCAGCAGGCTGAGTTAGTGGCCCTCATCCAAGCTTTATCATTAGCCAGGGATAAATCAGTCAATATTTTTACTGATTCCAAATACACATACAATATTATTCATTCTAACATCTTAATCTGGAGGGAGGGGGACTTCCTAACTCAGAAAGAACCCCCAATTCTTTTTTTTTTTTTTTTGATACTGGGAAGTAAACTCAGGGGCATTCAATCACTGAGCCACATCCCCAGCCCTATTTTGTATTTTATTTAGAGACAGGTTCTGAGTTGCTTAGCGCTTCACCATTGCTGAGCCTAGCTTTGAACTCACAAATCCTCCTGCCTCAGCCTCCTGAGCTGCTGGGATTACAGGCGTGCACCACCATGCCCAGCAGACCCCAATTCTTAATGCTAGCTACATAAAAGATTTGCTTGAAGCTGCACTTTGACCCCGTTAGGTAGCAATCTTACACTGCAAAGGGAGTCAGACAGATAAAAATTACTTTTCCTTAGAGAACCAGGAAGCAGACAGGCTTACTAGGAAAATTGCTCAGTCTAGTTACCATGCCTAAATAGTTTTATATTCCATGCCTACAAAACTCCAGCTTCCCCCTGATAAAACAAGGCCCTCTTGTCTTATCTCCATAATTTATTACATCCAAACACTTGTTCTCTCCAAATATTCCTAAAGAAGTCACTAAACCTGTCTCCTTCAGACTTACAATATCTCCAGCAAATTTCCCAATCATGTACAACCTGTCTCAAGGCTAACCCCAACAACAATGTGAGACCACCTTCATTTCCCACTCACCAAGATAGAGGGGTTCTTCTAGTCATGGACTGGCAACTTGACTTCACACACATGCCACCCTTAAGAAAGACCAAATATCTCCTGGTTTTGGTAGATCCCTTTACTGGATGGGTTGAAGCCTTTCCAACCAGCAACAAGAGGGCTTCCACTGTAGCAACCTTACTTTCTCGGGAAATAATTCCATGCTTTGGATCCAGAGTTTACTTCCTCCATCACCCAAGAATTGGCTAAAATTTTAAATATAAAATGGAACTTCCACATTCCCTATCATCCACAGTGCTCAGGAAAAGTTGAAAGGACAAATAGGTTTGCCTGAACGAAACCTAAACCACTTGGATTGGATTAGGCTCCTCCCTTTGGCTTTCCTCCAGATGGGAGCATGGCCCAAGAAGCCCCTAGGATCAGCCCCTTTGAACTTCTCTTAGGGCAACCCACCTCAATCACCTAGCTTTCTTCCAGAAGCCCTGAAACCCCTCTAGGCTCACCTCAGAGCTACCCTCTGGAAGTATGCCCACACCCATCTTCCCCAGCCCCAATCTTCAGGAGCCCTCCCTCCTATTACTGAAGGAGATTTCGTTTACCTTTCCCCTTCCCAAGAAAAGTGGGCTGGCCCCTTCAAAGTCATTTTAACCACTTCCACTGCAGTCAAATTAGTAGGCCTCCCCTCCTAGATCCACCTAAGCAATATAAAACTCATTCCTGCTAATGCATCTTATCACTCCATTCTCACAGGTCCCACCTGGCTTCACATTACCTACTTTCCTGCCATTCCTGAGGAAGTTGCTGAGAGTCACACCTGAAATTCCTACTTTCCCTTTCTCAGGCCTCCTTTCAACTTTTCTTAACAGCCCTCAGAGACAAATTAAATTTATTATATTCAATCCTCCTTCATCTCTCTCCTTTTCAAGCATTAGACCTATTTAAGATCTTTGGCTTCAAGGGACATTCATTGATGAAACCCACAACTCAAATCTCTTTTCTTTTCTGTGTTTTCTGCATTTTGTCTTTAACTTCATAAACAGCCACACCAGACTGGAAACAGAGGAGACAAAAATGGTTGACTTTTAATAATGAAGAAGTTAGAGGAGTTTAGCTGAAGGAATTTCTTCTCTGAACCCTTTTAAATACTTTTCTACACATGTAACTGGATTACTAGCTATAACTATACTGTTGATTTTATTTCTGTTCTTATTTTGCATAATTTGTTGAGCAGGATGAAGAAGATTAAAACACCAGGAAACTATGATTCCATAGTTAATCATGCTTGCTATGCTCTGAAGAACCTACACTCTTGGAATCGTGGAGAGTACACCCTAAATCTGAGTAGGGCACATGGCCCCCACTAAGGACAATAGAGTCCCAACTGTATTACCTGCTGAAATTATTTTCTTGGTAACAGCAAATCAATTACTCTTCACCTTTCTTATAATAACTCTACTTACAATAGTCTTTCCTCTGCCTATTATTAATTTTATATAGGAACGATTTCTTAATAATACATGGATGGATGCCATTTTACTGCTCACTTTCTGACTCACTGAGATCACAAAGGGAAACTCCTCTTAAGATGGCCTCAAGGTCCTCTCCCACTGGGGTCTCCATGTTGTATTCCAGAACACTGAAAGGAGAGATCCCCCAACTTTGCTGCTTCTCAGCTTGAAGCAGCCAGATCCAGATCTGGCGCTCCAATTCCTTTATCCTTTCAGAGTCTGGAATGAAGAATTATGGAAAATAATAACCCTACAAAGCAACTCCCAAGGAAAAGCAGAGAGACTGCTTGGGAGGAAGGTGGGGAAAGTAGCCAAGCATTAACCTTCCAGTAAATCCTTTCCTGGTAACAGTGGGCCCTGAGGGAAGGAGGCAAATACTGAATGTTAGGACTTTGACTTTCCCCCATTGCAAATTAGTCCTAAAAAGACACCCTGTAAAAACTGACCAATGGCCCTGAAGGAAGGAGACAAATATTGAAACTCTGGGAGACAATAAATTCCAGAAAAAAATACCCATCCCTCACAATCTGAACTCCTATCTCTCCAAGTAACAATGAGTTTCTGCCTTTCATAGCTGCCCTCCTGAGTTACAAGTTTTAACCTACATAACTAGCCCCTGACTATCTGAATGAAACCACCCTAATTGCACCCTATAAAACAAAATTCCCTCTGTAGCCAATGGCCCTTTTTGCATCCAGAAAATGAGTCCCCAAGGCACCCACGAAGAACAATAAATGGCTTCCCTGAATCTGTTGAGGACTGAACTTGTCATTTTGAGCTTATACTTATGATCCTTTAGGCTCATGCAGTCTCTGTTATGTGATCAATTGATAATGCTGGGAAGACTCCTACATAATAGGTTTATTAAAACATTATTATATTTCTCTTTGCTTAATCTATTTATTGGTGGGCTAATAAACAGTGTTCAAGGTAATTATCATAAGTAAATGATTTTGTGGTAACTCTAAGGTTTTATAGATTTCTCAGAAATTAGGTAGGAACAGGCCGGGAGAAAAGAACTTAAGGAGTGACAGAACTGAAAATAGTAAGCAGTCTACCTGTAGACTCTTGATGAGGTGCCTGAAAAATGTTGCTGAGGCTCAAACCCACTTCTGACTCTTAATAAGCACCTTTCTGTGTGTAGCTGGAAGTTTTCACTCCCTAGTGTCTGTTAATAAGTTGAGGACAAAGACTCTATAACAATGGGCCACCTTGTACCTGTCCTCCTGTATAACACAGCTGAGCATAATAGGTACATAACCAAAATATGTTGAGTCAGCATCATGTGACTTTTCTGTGCCAGTTTATCTTCCACAGTGCTTGCTCAGTTGACTTAAATTATGCCTTTCAAATACAGGTCATTTCAATAATAACTAAGCCAGCACAAGTACCTGCCTCTTCTACACCACTTTCCAGGAGCTTCTAGTTGCCTGCCTTAGAAAACACTTGTTTTTTACTAATAGTCCAACATAAATGCCCCTCTCATTAAAACTTGCTCAGCTTTGTCAACTCTCCAAAATTGCTTCTGTGGTAGATGGGTGTTCGTTCTCACTGTGGGGGGATTGGTATTAATCTGTTTGTGTCTGTCTTATATGTTAGACTGTGAGTTACTGGAAGTTATCTCTTTCACCCTTTACCCAAACCAAGCGCTCAATCACATAAAGTCATAAAGCTTTGGTTTGCACATGCTTAAGCAATCGTTTAGCCCGGGATAATTAGTACTGCATTTATAGGGTACATTAATTTTTTTTCACATATTAAATATCTTTGTATTCCTTCATAAGTCTATAATAACTATATGAATAAGATTGCCATTTTAAGCTTACTAGGGAAACTGTCTCAGGAGATCAAATCCTTTGCTTCAAGGTCGCATAGTATAGATCCTAAGCGCCTGGATTTCCGTAGTAAACGCCAGGAGGCTCACCGAAAGACTTTTGGACTCTTTAGGTTCCCGTCGCTGCGGCCTCTCTGCGCAGTCTCCTTCTGCGCCTGCGCACTGCGGGAAAACCGTCCATTTCTCTATCTACCGGGAAGGACGCTGGTGTGGAGGTGCGTTCGGGTACTGTTCGAGACCCGCATTGCGGTTTTCAAGACTGCCGCCTTTCGCTCTTTGTCGGCCTGGGAGTTGAGTCGTGACTCCGAGCCTCAGCCGCGGTGAAGCCCCGGACTTTTCTCCCACGTCGCCTCTTGCACGCCCCTGTCGTGGTCTTAGGAGGGCGGCGGGTAGCGGGGCTGGAAGCGGGCGGCTCCGTGGGAGCGGGGTTGGCGGGGGGTCCTCAGGAAGCCTGCGGGCTTCGGAGTGGGTCGGCCGGGCCCGGGTCCCGCTGCGTTTTCCTCCCGTCAGCGTGACCTTGTTTAGGTCATTTGACCTATGGGGCCCAGGGTTTCACTCGTTAAAGGGGCTGGGGGTTCTTCCCAGCCGGTCGTGTGGCTAGGGGGGTCGACGTAGGGGGTGGGCCGCTGTTTGCTGTGTAGCCTGGTTTGAGGTTAGAGTTGGGCCGCTGAGGAAGGTCACCGTGCGGCCTTTAAGGACCCCCTCCCCCCAGGTGTCTGGGCTGCGGGGGGAGCGCGGGCCCTCGAGGCAGCCGCTGCGATCCCGTCTGCGTTTTAGTGGCTTACGGTGTGATTGCAGAACACCCACCTCACTGTTTCATGGAATTGTCTCAAAAAAAAAATTTAAATGCTGTTAGGAGTATTTGCACGTGTAATTACCACTAGAGCTTCTGCATGTCTTTGTGGTTGGGAGAGATATTTAGTCGTACTTTTTGCTCAGGGTCTCTGGTTGTGCCACAATGACCACGTTTATTTGGGATATCTGGACTGTTCTGCAGGCTGGGTCACCCAGCGTCCTGTTGGGCTTTGTGGGAGGAGTCAGTCCACCGTTTACCTTTGTCTAAGGACTAAAATGTATCATGCATGAGAGTGCTTTAGATCTCTTACTCTGTTCTAAAGATTTTTTGTTGTTGTTGATTTTGTTTTCTTATTTTATCTATGAAGGACAGTAACTGCCATGGCTTCCGGCACTTTGGCGAAACCTCAGATGCGGGGTCTTCTGGCCAAGCGTCTGCGGTTTCATATTGTTGGAGCATTCACGGTTGCCCTGGGGGTTGCAGCTCTCTATAAGGTATGTATATTTGTTTTTTGTTTTGTGTAAAGTTTCAAGAGTCTTTGAAAAATGAACTCCTCTTTACGGTGCTTGCTCTCTTGCATTCCCTGCATTTACTTCATTATGACAGGAACTACCTCCTAATCTCCAGATGGTTTGTCCTTCATCTTTAGATGCAGCTGTGTTCTTGCCAGTATTGCCATGACAAAGAATCACAGACATAGTGACTTAAACAACAGAAGTTTATTTTTTCATGGTTCTGAAGATCAGAAATCTGTGGGAAAGGTTGATGTGTTCTGAGGCCTTTCTTCTTGCCTTATTAAATGGCTCTGTTCTCTTTCAGTCTTCACATTGTTCTCTGTATGGGCACATGACTGGATAGATTTCCTTTTATAAAGACAACAATCATTGGGTTAGGACTTACCCTAATTTAGACCTTGTTTTTACCACATTAAAGTCCTAATTTCCAAATAGGTTATATTCTGAGGTGTTGCCACTCAGGATTTCAACACATGAATTTTGGGAGCACACAGTCCCACCCTTAAAGAGGGTAAGTGTACAGAGGGGCAGTAAAGGCAGTTATTCTGTTTGACACCTTGAAGAATTGTCACAGTAACATTTTAATGCTGTGCTTGGTGGATTTTAACATTAAACCTTGTGTTTTTATCAAAGGCTGTATGTTATATTTATAACATAAATATAGCAGCCATAAATATCAACTCAGTGCCTCATGCGTTCGAGGCAAACACCCTGCCACTGAGCTACAATCCAAGCCTATAATGCCTTTTTATAAAAATGTTTATGATAATACATATTTATCATTAAATAGTCTGTGAGAGAATTCAGAGCTTTTGTAATTCCTCCCACTTATCATTTTTTGTTTAGTGTCTGTAATTTTTTTGGGGGGTACTGGGGATTGAACTCAGGGGCACTTAACCACTGAGCCACATCCTCAACCCTATTTTGTATTTTATTTAGAGACAGGGTCTCGCTGAGTTGTTTAGTACCTCATCATTGCTGAGGCTGGCTTTGAATTTGTGATCCTCCTGTCTCAGCCTCCTGAGCCTCTGGGATTACAGGCTTGCACCACTGTGCCTGGTTTAGTGTCTGTAATCTTACTAGGCTCTGAGCCTTATTGAGGCCAGGTCTGTCATTTATTTACTTTTACTTGGCACCCCAGTGTCAGGAGCCTTACACACAAATAGTTCCTTAAAAGTATCTATTGAATAGGAGCCAGTATCTGAAATTCAGTACAATCGTATGTAACATGGAGTTTCAGGTGCATTGGAGAATCCAAACAAATAATACGACTAATGCCTCTGTCCTTAAGAACTGAAGAGTTATGGAGAGGTTAAAAAAAAATTTTAGAAGCTGTTGCAAGATAGGACATAAGTGAAAGAATGTGGTTTTAGGGGGAGGATATCATGTGCCATTCTTTTTTACTTATTTATTTTTTTATGTGGTGCTGAGGATTGAACCTAGTGCCTCATGTGTTAGGCAAGTGCTCTATAACTGAGCCATAACCCCAGCCCTTATGTGCCATTCTTTATTCAAAGAAGTGGAATTTGAGCCTTGAAAGTTAGGGAAAACTTGGAGAACAAAGAGGAAGGGAAAAACTGAACAAAAACATTAAGTGGATTCTTGCTTTGGCACGCTTTGAGGAGACAAGCCCCAAAAGCAAATCCTTTGCTTGGCCCTTGAGATCCCTGTTGCTTGGCACATAGTGGATATAAAATAAAGTTAGAAATATTAGAAATAAATGTTAGAAAAAGGTATAGATATATGAGTAAGAAAGATGGGGGACTTATTTGGCTTTGTCATCAGAGTTATGATAAAAGTTCTGATCTTTATAACTTCTTTATGTATAGAGTCTTGTTACTTCTAACTGGTAGCCCCTAATGTTTAGTGAGTTTTAAAACTTTCAACCTCCAATAGAAATACATGTATTTTTGCATTTTGATTTATTGAACACATACATACAGGTAGAAAATTTGTTTGTAGTACATATAACTGGAACAGTTTGCAGCAAAATTGTATGTGCTGTACTCTTTAATATTCCCGCTTTCTAAATTGGTTTCAAGTACTATTGATGGATGGTGGATAACATGAAATAAACTCATCCAGAGGCTAAAACTAAAACCTACTTTTGATTCTAATACCTTTGCTGTTTTGCCCTTTCTGCCTTTCCATTGTCATTCCCAATCACTTTTAATACATTCCACTTGGAGCCTTTAGACCTATTTGCTGCTTTCTTCCATGGTTATGAACATGCTAGGAATATTTTTTATCTCATTGGCAAATTCCAGTTTGTATTTCAAGGCCTTTTCAGATGCTTCCTTTTGTAGAGCAATGTGTACCCTTTTCCTCTTGAGGTTGGTTGTACTCTCCTGGGTTCTTACTCATTTCATACCAAACACAGTATTTTATGTTAAATTATATTTTCTACCTTTTCTCTGAAGAGCTGGGCTCTTACCACACTCATGATCTGTCTGCTGTGATGAAAAGTCAGAAGTGCTTCATAATGAAGCATTTCATTTGTATATAGTTAACTAGTGGGGTTTGTTTAGAAGGAAGGTCTCCAAAACATTGAGGAACTAAAGAATAAGATAGGATCTTTGGTTGTCTTATTTACTGTAATAGCCTTCATTTTCCCCTCCCCATTAGTGCTTAGTGCTTTTGAAGACTTGATGTTTTTCATTTTACAGGTTTTGGAATATGTTCACATTTTCAATCAACTTTTCTGTGTGTTACATGGATTGTTATCCAGCAATTAATTTTTGGATAAGTTAGTTCTGCTCTAAAGCTTAATTTATGGATATGAGTTAGATTTTAAGAGATAAATGAACAGCATTTACATCAAAGTGGTATTTCCCCAAGGTTTACTAATTACTATCATAAATTAGGCTTGTTCTAAATCTTCTTGTATTGATGTAACATATAAGACCTCAGGTATGTATTATTTTATAACTTTATTAAAGTTACTCATGACCTGGAGGATCTAAACTGATAAATTTCATTTCTTTCTGAAGTCCAGATTTTTCAGAGTTAAAAGAAACTTCCCATTTGAAATATAACAGACAAAATAATTTAGATGAGGTTATAATATTATTTTCTTTAATTTCTTGGGTTTACTAACAGCTTATTATTACTTTCTCTCTGCCTTAGTATTCCAAAAAATTTTTAATGAAAAATAATTCTTCTCTAACAGATTGTGGTTGCCTTGTATAGTATGCTAGGACTCTCCAGAGAAACAGAATCAGTAGGGGGTGGGAGTGTGTATGAAGAGATTATTGTGAGAATTGGCTCAAGAATTAGGCTGACAGGACCCATAAGCTGCCATCTATAAGTTGGAGATCCAGGAAAGTTGATAATGTAATCCAGTCCAAGTCTAAAGGACTGAGAAGTAGGGGAGCTAATGGTATACCTCCCAATCCCAAGTACAAATGCCTTTCGGGCAAGTGGCCTAAGTCCTAGAGTCTGAAGGCCAGGAGCTCTGATGTCCGAAGGCAAAAGAAGATGGATGGGTTAGCTAATTTGCTCTTACTTTTGTTCTATTCAGGCCTTCAGTGGATTGGATGATGCCTGCCACGTTGATGAGGTTGGATCTTTTTTAGTCCAATCTCTTCCCAAGATACCCTTACAGATACATCTAGCAATAATGTTTTTTCATCTGTATTTCATATCCCTTAGCCCTGTCAAGCTTATGCATAAAATTAAATACCATGTATAGTGATGGGCCCCAGTAGACTTCATTTGTGTTTCTGTAGTATTTCACTGATGTGGCATGATACTTGAATTTTTTCCTGGTTTTTATATGCAGGCTTAGATTTGAATTTGGATTGTAACCCACACATTGAAATACACTAAGCAGTGTTTTGTGGAGAATAAAATTTTTGCCATAGTTTTGAATCCTGCTCCAGCCCCCTAACTCCAGTTAGTGCTTCTTCTAGACTTTGATTAGGTCTACATTGCTCTCTTGAATCTTCATTTATTTTTTTCTTTGTTTCTCCCCTTTTATATATAGAAACTACAAAATTACAACAACAAAATGAAGACCCCTCCCTCTAATCCTTTTGCTGCGGTTATAGCAGCACTAAAGCTTTCTTTTTCTCAAAGTGATCAGTGGGCATCATCTTGGGTTCATTCCTTCATTTTAAAATAAGCCAATAAGCCAATTCTCACTCTTAAGAGTTTATGTTTTTTATCAGTACATATTAATTATACAGAATATTATTCCTTGTGGCATATTAGTATAGGTAAAACCCACCTCCCTACTACCTCCCTTATCCTACTTTTTCCCATTTCCCTTCCTCATCTCTAATAGTCTCCTTTCTTCTTTCAAAAGCATATGTGTTGTTGAAGTATAAATCATCTAGAAAGTTTCCTGTGCCTTTTAGAGGCTGATGGTTACCAAATCAATTTTAGACTCCTTTGAAATTCATAATGTGGCTTTAACTGAACTAGAAAATTGTTGCACATCTCAGCATGCAACAAATATTATGGCGATATTTAGGCTTGCTGGAGAGAAGACTGTTTATCTTTTGTCAGACATCTTTTAGCATTTTGGCTGCTATCATCTTCTGGCTCTTACCATTCTGCACTTGTTTCTCACCAAACACACATATAAATCATACATGCATAACTTGCCCAGGGAAAGGTACAGTCTAGGAAGGGGGGCCCTTTTTTGCTGTTAGTTTTCATGAAACTACTTCCTCATTCCTTGCATCTGGGTCACCTCTCCCTACTCCTTATCATATAATTGTAGGGTTCAAATCCCATGAAGTTCCAATTTTTCAATTCTTTGTAGGACATAATGTGTTAAAGAGTGAACACAAATGATATTGTAATTTACTTTAGATATTACTAATAATCCAAATAATACATTAACAGTATGTTAACTTTTTAGTTTGGTGTGGCTGAACCAAGAAAGAAGGCATATGCAGATTTCTACAGAAATTATGATTCCATGAAAGATTTTGAGGAGATGAGGCGGGCTGGAATCTTCCAGAGTGTAAAGTAATTTTGGAATATAAAGGTAATGCCATTTTTTGAAGTCTCTTTTTCAAAAACATTTGAACTGTGGTAAAATGCAAATAAAATTTGCTATCAATCATTTGTAATTGTATAGTTCAGTAATATTTAATTACTGTACATTCACATTATTGTGCAAGGAGTTTCCAGAACTCTTTTTTTGTAAAATTGATTCTGTCTGTCCATTAAACAACTTCCCATCTTCTGCCCTGAGGCCTTGGCAACCACTATTTTACTTTCTAAGAATCTGACCACTTTAGATATTCATATAAGTAGATTCATAGAGTATTTATCTTTTGTGACTGGCTTATTTTATTTAGCATAATATTCTTGGTGTTTATTTGTGTGTAGGATGTATATTTTATAAGGCTGAAAAATGTTCCATTGTTTGTATATACATTTTGTTTATCCATTTATCAGTAGACACTAGGGTTGCTTTCAACTTTTGGTTGTTGTGAATAACTACTACAAACATAGGTGTTAAAAGTATCTCTTCAGGGTCCCCCTTTCAGTTCTTTTGGGTATGTACTCAGAAATGGAATTTCTGAATCATGATGATTTTGTTAAGTTTTTAAGAAATTGCCATACTATTATCCACATTTTACATTCTCACCAGCAGTGCACAAATGTTCCAGTTTCTCCACATCCATACCAACACTTGTTACTCTTTTATTTATTTTTTAAAATATTTTTTTTAGTTATACAGGGACACAATAGCTTTGTTTTTATTTATTTTTATGTGATGCTGAGGATCGAACCCAGTGCCTCATGTGTGCGAGGCAAGCGCTCAACCACTGAGCCACAACCCTAGCCCTACTCTCTTATTTTTTGGTAGTAACCTTCCTAATGTGGGTGAGATCTCAGTGGTTTTGATATACATTTCCTAATGATTTTCAGTGTTGAACATCATTTCATGTGCTTATCGGTCATTTGTTTATCCTTATTGGGTATATTGGAGGTTGTAAAAATTCCACATTTTTAAATTCATATTTGAATTTGTTGTTTTTTTGGTTGAGTAGTGGGGGCTCATTATATCAGTTATATCATTCTGGATATAACTCCTTATTAGATATGATTGATTTGTATATATTTTCTCCTATTTCACAAGTTACCTTTTCACTCTGAGGATTGCATCTTTTGCAGAGGTTTTAAATTTTGATGTCCAGTTCATTTTTTATTGTTTTAGTGCTTACATTTTAGGTCTTTGATTTTTTTTTTTTTTTTAAGGAATTGAACCCATGACCTTGCTACCTCCCAGCCCTCTTTTATCTATTTTTGAGTTAATCTTTGTATATGATGTAAATATATAACTTGTTTAGCATGTGGATGTCCTGTTAAGATTGTCTTCTCCCAATGAATGGACTTGGCATACTTGTAGAAAATCAGTTGTCTACATATTCAAGGATTTGTTTCTGGGCTCTCTGTTGTATTCCATTGCTCTGTATGCCTGTCTTCATGTTAGTACTACACTGTTTTCATTACTATAGCTTTGTAGTTCATTTTGAAATGAGGAAATGTGAATTCCTCCCCCCGCCCCAAGATTATTTTAGTTATTTAGAGTACTTTGAGAGTCTGACTGAATTTTGGAAGGCTTTTTCTATTTCTGCCAAAAATGCTGTTGGCATTTTGATTGGGATTGCATTAAATCTGTAGATTGCGTTGGTTAGAACTGTCATCCTTTTTTTTTTTTTTTTTAGTACGGACATCTTTACAAAGTTTTGCACTCCGTGAATATAGGATTGTTTTATTTGTATTTTTAGTTTTAAGTCTTTTATGTTTTTGGTAAAGTTTATTCCTGTTTTATTCTTTTTGATGCTATTGTAAATGGGACTATTTTCTTTAAAATGTTCATTGTTAGTGTAGAAAAACAACTGATTTTATATTCAGCAACTTTACTGATTTTGTTTATTCTAATGAGTTTATTTTTTGTGTGGAATCCTTATTTTTCTATAGACAAGGTCTTGTTACTTTCAGGGATAATTTTTTTCTTTCAATTTTTGGATGTCTTTTTGTTTAATTTTTCTGATTAGGATTTCAGTACATATTATATTGAATAGCTTATAAGGACACATATTTTAGCGTACATTATTTATGTACCTAGTTTATTGTTTTTATCATTACAAGGTTCTGGATTTTATCAGACTTTTTTCTGCATCTGTTGAGATACTCATGTAATTTAAAAAAAAATCTTTTGTTCTGTTACTATGATGTTTCACATTTATGAATTTGTTTGACCATACCTTGCATTTTGGGAATAAACCTCTTGGCCCTCATGTGTAATCCTTTCAATGTGCTATTGAGTGGTTTACTTGTGTTTTCATCAGGGATTTTTGCATCAATATTAGTGCAATTGGCCTATAATTCTCTTTTTTTTTTTTTTGTCCATCTTAAGTATTGAAGTATTTTTTTTTCTTGGTTTTAGAAGAGGATTGACATTAATTCTTCAAATATTTGATTTTTTCAGCTTTTTTTGTGATTATTTTGTTCATGTTGTTTTCCTGATTTTTATTTATCTGTTCTTGTTCTTCAAACTCAATGAACATACTAAGATAATTGTTTTTTAAGTTTTTAGTCAGAAGTCAGTGTTTCTTTGTGGCTTGTTATTGGAGATATTGTTTCTCTGTTTGTTTGTGTGCTTTGTAATCTTTTGTGGCAATTTGGGCATTTGAACAAAACAGCTACTCTGCAGATTTTGACTGCATATGGGAGAAGACTTTCACTAATCATCCCCTGGCATACAGCCTCAGAATCCTCTTTTCCTGAGAATGTATCTACTCGGGATTCATTTTTTGTTACAGTTTCTGAATATTCATAATTATTCTTTTTTTTTTAAGAGAGAGAATTTTTAATATTTATTTCTTAGTTTTCGGAGGACACAACATCTTTATTTTTATGTGGTGCTGAGGATCGAACCCAGCGCCCCATGCATGCCGGGTGAGCGCACTACCGCTTGAGCCACATCCCCAGCCCAGTTGCTCTTAATTTTCCTAAAAAGTTTCAGTCCTGCTTCCTCTTGGAACCCTAGTTATTCTCTGCCTCTTATAATTTCTTGGCTTCAGTCTGTCTGCAGCTCTCATGCCAAGGCATCCACCATTGCTTTCATTTGTTTCCAACCTGATATTCTGACTACCACTATTCCCATCAGTGCTCCAAGTCAGGCAAGACAGAAACCCAGATGAGCTAGCATGTTGTAATAAGCAAGTTGTATTCTTCACCTTCAATCCCAGGGAGGAGCCAGGAATTGGGTGGTTTCCTTCATATAACACTGCACTACCTGAAGAGGGGTTGGGGCAAGGTCAAGCAAAAATGTCACAAAATTTCCTATTTTGAGGGGTTTTCTTCTTGGTTAGGTGTTCATTTGGTTGCTGCAGCTTAACTGGTTTCTAGAGTTATTGCAATCCTACATATGTTTTATGAGGGGTAGGAGGGGTGTGGTCTGGAGTTTTATAGTCCAATATCATCTTACTGACATAGGAAGTTCCTTTTTATGTTCAAAATCATTTCACATATTTTGTTATTAACTGATAGGTTGGCATTAGGAAAATCATTCCTTTAGAAAGAAGTGACTTTTCAAAAAACAATGGTGTTTTTGCCTTTAAGAACAAAGGCAAAAACAAGAACGTTAACAGTTAAATAACAAGAACGTTATTTAAGAACTGAGAATTGAACCCAGGGATGTTCTATTCTAGCCAGCATATATTCATACATATACACATATACTTTTTTTTTAGTTGTGAATGGACACAGTATCTTCATTTTATTTATTTTTATGTGGTGCTGAGGATCCATCCCACTGCCTGACACGTGCTGGTAAATTGCAGAAGCCTGGAATCCTTGTAATCCTCCTGCCTTAGCTTCCCAAATTGCTGGGGTTATAGGCATGTGCCATTGAGCCTGGCTAGATAGATACCTTTTATAGTTTGTTAGAGTGTCCACAGTTGATATGCTAGTTTTTTGGGAGTAGATTCTGATTTGGTCTGTCATATCCATGAGGTCCTTATATCGCTTGTGTGAATTAAGGTTCTACATCTAAAAGTGAATTGAATGGTGTGCTGATGAAAGATCATTTACTAAATTGATCTGAAAGGATGTATTGTTAAATGTAATTTATACTATGATAGTGTTAAATGGTATTGTTAAATGTAATTTATATTATGAGCGATTTTTGCCTTATATTACTTAATTCTAGAAACGCAGATAAATGTACTAAGATGTGTAGGGATGAGCTATTGTGAGACTTGCACAGGGAAAAAGATCCACAAAAATATTAATAGTCTAATTCTTAACATTGCTGTTTTAACCAGTAAGAACAATGACGATTTGGAAACAAACAATTTGGAACAAATAAGTTCTTTTATAACAACAGTTGTAGATATGAGAGGGAATGGGGGGAGGGGTTGGTCTTGGGGGGGGGGGGAGAAAGCAGAATTTGTTAAATGAAAGCAAGAAGTAAGTGTAAGATATGTTTTGTCCAAAATGGAAAAGAGGCTAGCTAGTTAGGGTGGTCAAGCAGCTTGGTAGGAGAATGAACATAAGAGCTTAGGCAGCCTGAGGTTTCTCCTGGGGTTGAAGGTGAGCAGTGAAAATGTAGGGTCTACTAATAAGGAGTAGACCCCAGTTAATCTCAAAAGGTTGTGAGGTAGTGAGTATTAGAGACAGTGTTTATTATTAACTTAACTATTTTCTCTCTCTCCACAGAATTTCTTTGGATTGAGGTCCTTAGAAGTTTGTACTGACTTGTGCTCCTGAACTATTAAACATGAATATGTGGGCTAAGAAATAGTTTTTCTTGGTAAATAAACAATTAACAAATACTGTATACAATGTTTTGCTCAATTCTTATTGATAATTTGGGGCCCAAAAGCATCGTAATTGGTTGGAAACTTTTAGTACTGTTTATGGACCTTATGAAGATAACTTGATTTCAGTATTTTCATTGTTTTATACATTTTTTTAGAGATTTATTTTTTTTTTTATTTTGGGGCCCAAAAGCATCGTAATTGGTTGGAAACTTTTAGTACTGTTTATGGACCTTATGAAGATAACTTGATTTCAGTATTTTCATTGTTTTATACATTTTTTTAGAGATTTATTTTTTTTTTAAGGCACCACACAATATTTTTGTGTGGTGCTGTGGATCGAACCCAGTGCCTCACATGTACAAGGCCGAGCTATAACCCCAGCCCTGTTTTTGTACATCTTTAACTGCCCTGATGTTTTTTCTGTTTCACTAAGATACTCCCAGGTGCAGTTACCTGGTCCTGGCCTTGAAAGGGTCTCCAGGAGTCCATAGAAAATTTCTGAATTGTGGACTCTTAAAGGACAGTGAAAGTTCTTCCAATAAAATCTGTGTGGGGGCCGAGGTTTTGGCTCAGTGGTAGAGCACTCGCCTAGCATGTGCGAGGCCCTGGGTTTGATCCTCGGCACCACATAAAAATAAAATAAAGATATTTTTTAGTTCTACAACTAAAAAATAAATATTAAAGAATTCTTATAACTTCCTTTTGTTGTGATCAAAATGATACTATAGAGCACTTTGATTTATTTATTTTATCCAAAGCTAATTTAGTGATGAATTATCACTTGAAGATAACAAAAACTTTTACCCTTTTTAACTCATGCAAAATTGAATCCCAGTGATGTAACCTGTACTAAACTCAGATGGTATTAATGAAAAATTTCATCTTAAAAACTCCTGGTTAAAAATAGATGTTTATATATGGCCTGAAATTCAAGGACACCTTTTATTTTAAACAACTTTACATAACAGTTCTTAGCAGTATGCAAAATTACCATAAAACATACAAGAATTAGTACATATTTACATTCTTAAAAATAGTTACTCTTGGGATTGACAAAACTGTCACTTTCCTAAACAAGTATATATAACAAACTGAGGGGCCATTTTTCATATACAACCTGAATTGTCCATTATCAGTCTTGCTTTCCTTTAACAGTGACATAGTGGTGACTTGTGCCTACACCTCTGTGAGAGTTCAGTCAAAGATCAGTTCGCTTTAAAATTGCATTTTCTTAGCATTTCACAATTGTAGGCAATAAGTTATAGGCCCAAGTTTGAAAGTAATAAGACAAATTTAATTAATTAGACCATGAGAAAGATACTTATCTGGTAACTCTAGACCCCGAGTCAAACCCAATCTGAGATGCAAAATAATATTTAGCAATATCTTCATGCTTTATCAAATCACTCAGAAAAATAAACTATCTGGACTGATGTCATTGCTAGTATTAATGTTGTGTTCTTGGCTCCCCTTCCAGGAGTTCCTAACATGTTATTTGTGGAACTAAAGAAACTCACCTGAGTGCTTCAGATCTGTCATTGGTAGACACAAATGATTTTTAGCTTGTCTATTTAAAACACAAATTGGAAGAACACTTTTCTAAAATGTACCCAGAGTCATAGACTGTTTTGTGAATTTCAGTAAAATGCAGACTTTGGAGGGAATACACGTAGTAGCTTTCACTGAAAGAATGTTGCTGTAGTTAAGTAAAGTTAAAAGTTAACCAACAGAGTTCATTTCATTTAAAGAATCAACCTTTGCAAAAAAGGGGTATTGGGCAGAGGTGGTATCTCAGTCCCCCAAAACAGATGGAATTAGGGCTCTGCATTCTAAGGCCTATCCATGTATTTTTCTGTAGAGCAGAGCATTAACAGGTCCAAATTATTGTGAAAATTTTAGCAAACGGCATTGTTTTAATCACTGTCTTCAAATGGTAAAGGAACCCCATCCCCTTCTTACTCTTTTTTTTTTTTTTAACTCCATCTTAAAGTATCTAATTTGTTTTTAGGGAGAAAGAAGCTAAGATAATTTTAGAAGTTACTATATACCTGAACCACCGAAAAGTGTTGGTCTTTTGTCCACAATGAATGTTGGAGCTAATCTCTAGGTTTTTTTTTTTTTCTTTATCTTTTTATTCATCATTGATTCCGTATCTCTTGGCTAACCTCTAGGTTCTTTGTTTAAAAAATAAACTGCACAAGCAAGAATCATCATCTTAGAAGGGATTCAAGGGAACCCTTTCCTTAGGGCTTTATTCTTCACCATGGTAAATTTACTAATGAAGACCTGACCAAAATGTGGGTCCACCAAATAATGGTATGTTTTAACAGTGGAAAGGGGAGGTTCCACAGCCACCACAGGGGATGGTGTTTGAATGGAAGAGCAGCTGGGGGCCAGGTGACAAGAGGTCTTTGTGATATAGTCCACAAGTCTGTTGTATTGTTGCTCTGACAGTCTCTCTCGGATTCCGTCTACCTGTGTTCAAGAATAAAGATTCATTAGTTGTCAGATCTTATAATGAGACTTCCACAACCAAATTATTCTTTTTCCTTGATGCCTTTTAGGTCATCTAATAAAGCCATTTTATCCAAAGCATTGTTTCCTTTTGTTTTGCCTATGAGATGTGGCAATAACACTGTTTCAGCAATATAACAAAAGCTCTGTGTGCGAATATTAAGAGAAACTCTTTGAATAAAGCATCTGGTGTTGCATAAAGTTCCCGTGTTTGAAGTTGATGATTTGATAACATTTTACCCATTAAATATTAAAATATCTGTCATTGCTCTTTAATAAGCAGCCCAGGAACAAAGAAGAAAAAATGTCTCTCTCCCCTGTGCTTAAATTTAATCAACATTAAACGCAGCATCCCAAAATAAAAGCTCTGTTAACTTGGCTCCCTGAACCTCTTAAGATAAAACCTCTTCAGTTTGACAGAAAGTGGAGAAGAGCACCTCGTTCAAACCAGTGGCTCTGGGCAGAGCATTAAAAAAACAAATACCTTTTGAACTGTAACATTTTCTGTTTTTATAAATACTATGGTTTAAAGCCAGAGAAAACAGAAAAGCTGGGCAGAGGAAGGGGAAATTTTTATGGAAAAGAGGGAGGATGCAAAGTACATTTACGGTTCATAAAAGTCTGGCTCATCTTCAGTGGAACTGAAGAGGAGAACTGAGATATGCTGACTGCTTATGTGAGCTATTCTGAGAAAGTGCCCATCAAAGGCAGCTGGAGCTGCAACAGCTATCTAGTGTGCTGATCAAGCACAGTGGGAAGTTTGCAGTGCAAGCCACTGATCTGAGAATTAAGTAGCTACTGACCTTGTAGTGGTTTTTACCTACTGAATGTTGGCAAGACCACACTGGAAGAATTATAAGCAGTTTAATGAGGGCTTTTTTTGTTCTCAAAGTAGTGGTAAATAATTTTATATTTCTGTATAGGACCCAGAAACAACGCAGCTGAAACTGTCTTAAAAGCTGCAGAAAGCCAGGGAGATGGCAAAGAGAGTCAAGGGGCCTGCCAGAGGAATAAGGACATCCTAGAGTTTGTCTTATAGTTTCATGCTTGAGAAAAAAGAAAGGCTCCCAAAGATTCACTGACAGATGAAAGCTGTGCACCACCAGGCAAAAGCCAGAGCTCCGATGATATCATTTGATGGGGCCAGAATTCAGCTGGAAAGCTTTGAATACACAAAAAAGTCTTAATTGCTCCTCCTGAACAGCAGCACAGGAAAACGCGTGTTGTGAAAGGAACCTGGCCAAGGAATAAATTGACCTTCTGACTCATTTTGAGCCTCTCATAAGGGATTTCAATAACGTGCCAGGCATATTAAGCAATTATTACCCCTAAAAATGGCTGCATTTAACCAAGAAAAGCAAATGCTGATTTTAAAATATCTGAATCCTGCCATATTTGAATATACTGAATGATGTCATCTACAAATTAATTCCTTCCAAAATTCAAAGAAGCTATGATTCCTAGCCTCCAAGGCAAAAGCAATAAACCAGAAAAGCTGTTTTATATGAACAGCTTGAAATACTGCTCTTGATTTTCACTGCAAGACAGCAGGTAGGCTTCCTAACCATGCTCTATACCTGCATTATGTTGAGAGGCACTGACAGGAGTGGGGCGTGTCAAAGCAGCACCCCAAAGCCCCTTTCCTCCCCTGTGGAAAATACCTTGATTTACAGTCCTTTTAATAAAGGACTCAGATTAAAGTACTCTGCAGTTGGGTTTTCTCTGGGGTGAGTGGGGGAGGCTAGGGTATGGACACAGGATTAAGGGGGTAGTTACTGTCTCTTAGGAGTTGAGGTGGCGACGTAAGGTGGAGTAGATACGAAGAAAGCAGGATGTGGAGACGGGGCACACTGGATATCCACCCTCTGCCCACTGCCAGGTGCTGCTTTTGAGAGCTCTGCATGTCTAATGGCTGTTGTGCAACACTCCTGGTCTCGTCTTTACCTGTCTTAGCCATCCCTGGATCCCAATCCTCTTATTCCTGCACTCTGAGGGAAAGCCAGTATTGAGCATGGTCTCCGAGCCCCAGTGCTTCCACCTCTAACTCAGTGATTCCATGGTCTCAGCCTTGGCACCTGCTATGGGTACCGACTCCTGCTATCATCTCCATAACCCCTGGGGGAACAGGTCTGTTCCTCTCCAGATACAATGAGTCCTCTCAGTATCCTTCACAAACAGAAATGCAAAGGAGAAGGATCACAACTGAAGACAGTTTAACGGCAAAAGATGAATCTCCAGTCTCAGTCGTTTAAGGTCTTCAGCTTTTCCTAGGCCAGCTAAGGAAAAAAGATGGTCACAGATATTAGGGTCTTGGAGGTTTCTTGTTAAGGACTAAGGACTTGAAGATAATGATACTATCCTCTGCCAAATCCTGTAGCCAGATCACTGCTGCTTTATTGTCAACTGGATCAGAAGATTCTTGGCAAATGTTAATAAAGTCAGCCTGGACATCTGACCTCTGTTTATTCCCAGAAAGTCATCAACTCAAAGCAGCAGTATAGCCCTGGTGCCAAGCCCCAGCGTAAAGCCTGACTGATTATGATCCAAGAAACTAGAGAAATCCTAAGAGTTGTTGTGGTTGGCTGCTTTCCATCTTCTCAGATAATTTTTACCCAAACAGTGGTGTGAGGGAGGCAGGCTCCCATATCAGGAAGAAAATAATGAAAAAAAGCAATCAGGCAAGGCTTGCTGTCTTTGCTGAGGCCACTCAGTCCTCAGTTAGGACCAGTAAGCTACAGCTTGCCACTGATCACCCCATCTTGCCATATGGAAAAAGATTCATTTCTTGGGTCAACAGTTAGGGCTATGGATTAGGCCATCTCTGGGAGGCAGAGATGCAGAGCAATTTTCCAGTAGGTGCATCTGCTTGCGCTAAGCTGGACTTCAGGAGGCTGCAGCCACTGGTTGGGGCTCACCTCAGCCCTGACTCTCAGGATGCCCCACCTGAGCATCTATTCCATATCACCCTATGTGTCCCAGGAACTGTGGGGTGAGGAAGCTGCACCATCCCCAAACCTGTGTTACTTACAGGACAGGAAATTGTTCTATCTTATTCTTGAGAATTAAAGCAGTGGGTAGGAAAGAGATCTATTTATAAAATCAATCTCTGGGGTTGGATGTTGGGGAGGGAGTTGAGGGAGCAACCTTTGGTTGCATCAGCTTGAAGGGAGCCCTGCCCTCATCTTGGTTCCCTCACTTTTGCATCAGTTCTTCCTGTACCCACAGGCCTGCTGGAGCTGCTCGCAGGCTGTGTGTAGACTGGGGCTTCCTTTGTGGGTAGCTGCCAGGAATTGCTGCTGTGTTCCTCACCTTTCCTAGGCCATCCCACTCATTTTGGAGTCCCACCATACTGCACTGTCCTGTCCTGTCCTGGCATGAGGCACTTGAGCCCTCTGACAATGGAGCAGGAAGGGCCTTGTTCTATTCGTTTGGTGCTTCACCCCAGGCCTCCTGGGAAGGGCTCGCATGCATACTGGTGGGGTCTTCCAGTAAACCCCACTCCCCACCACCTTCACAATCCGTTCTGTCTCACAGCTCTCCAGGTCTCCGGCTGCCCCTCCTGAGACACATAAATGCCTGGGCACCAGTGACTGGCCGGTGTCTCAACCTGCCCAGTAGTGAGCCCATCCCCCATTTTCTGAAGTGTACCTCCACATCACAGGCCATTCTCGGCTGCTTGAGCTGTACAGTGAGCAGGCTGCTTTGCTTGCTGTCCTGTGTGCAGTCTATCTCTGTGACGGGGAAGGCCTGTTGCTGTGTGTCCTCGCTGATGCTCACTACGAAGAGTACTTCCGAGGTCAGCAGCAGGCACCCTTCATGTTCCTGGCCTGAACCTCTCACGAGAACCACATCCAAGGCCATGTGGACTTCTGGTCTGCCCAGAGACTGGAGCATTTTCCTGTTTAAAAGAAAGTGTGTGAGCCCAGAGATGGCTTGGGAAAGGCAGTCACTTGTCAGTGCTCACTGTTTACCAAAGACTTGGGACAATCCTACACAAATCTCCCCAAGGGCAAAGTGCCCTCACCAATCTGATTATTCACTTTAGCTTGAAATGCTAATTGTCAGGTCCGGCTCCTCCTGGGAACAAAGATTTCCCATGGCTCTGTTGTGCTGCTTCTCTCCATTAGAACTGATACCTCCTAATTAGAGTGTGGGTTCCTCAGGGAATCTCGTGCCTTCTCACAGGCCCTGGCTTTTCTGCCAATGTCTGCCCTCTCCTTGAGTGGTCAGGGTGGAACAGAATTTTGCCACCAGCCCCAAACCTGGGAACAGCAGCTTTTCCCCGGTCCTCTAGGATGCTCTGCTACTACTGCCCAAGAGGCCAGTGCCCAGAATGACTGCTCCTCTTGGACTCCCCTGGAAGCATGGCCCATTAGCTTGGGAGCAAGCCAGGAGCTATTAACATACAATGGGGATGTAAAATTGAGCAAGTGTTTCAATAAGTTACCAGACATATTTGACATGGCTGTTTGGAGCCTGGTCAGCATGTAGATCACTTGGCTGATAGCGCTGTTTGGGAAGCTGAGAAAGTCCAGCTCCATGTAAAATACCTGTGGGGAGAGAAGCAAGGGAGTGTACTGGCTGATTTCTGGAAAACACTTCCATGCTGCAGTGATGTCATCGGCTTAGAACCATCCATAAAATGTTACAGATCCAAAATGATGTCACATCTTGAGAAGCAAGTGTATAGATAACCATTAGACATTACAGTGTCCTTAACCCTGGCAATCTTACATTAGCTACAAACTGAATACAGCTATGCTACAGTCCAAGCAAGGACTAGCACTTAGAGGAAGCATAACACTCCTGAGAGAAGCTCGTCATGAACAACAGCTGACAGACATGTCATTTACAATTGGTGTTAAAAAAGTCAAGATTTCTAGCTGACCTCCTTGCCTATTATAATACTTCTGTATCTGTGCTATGGCTGGTGAAATAAAAATGCAACACACACATAGATGCATATGAAGGCACATGGTTTGCCTAGATACAGCATTTAAATGCTAAGTGACTTAATCCAGCTGTTAAACACGATTCCATATACATTTATGAGCGCTCTTGGGGCCTCTGGTTTATTACATGCTCTCCCTGGTGCCAGCACCAAATGAGGGTACCCAGCAGCAGCCACACAAGCTTCCAAAGAGGCTCTCCAGAACCAAAGATGGTACAGCATGTGTGCTTTCTGAGGGCTTGTAAATATTTATAAACGAGGCATAGTCATTAGACTAAGAGTTAGTGGTTTGTAAAACCTTCAGTGTGGTAATAAAAGTTTTACAAGAGTGATGGAAACCAAGAGGCCATGTGAAGCCTGCTCCGAGATGCTCTTACATAAGGCTGAGCCCTGGGAAACATGGGAAGAGACAACGGCATTTTCAAAACCAAAAGAATTTATGAAGTACGAGTTGACTTTACTTCACAGGAATCTGCAGCAAAAGGAAGACTTTAAAAAAAAAAAAAAAAACCCTAACATATAAGGCCTAAGCATTTGATAAGGGAGAGTTTGGCTTTTTCTACTTTCAAGTTGCAGCGATTCTTATTGTCAGCTTTCCTGTGAGGAGCGAGTGTGTCGTTCAAGAGAGAGACAGAGAGAGAGAGGGAAGTGGAGAGGGAAGTGGAGAGGGAGAGGGAGGGCTGGAGCCAAGAGGGCACTGCTAGTGCCTGTGTGGTCTCAGAGGCTCTCCTGACTGCCTCCCTGGGGCCTCTGTCCCACTCTCTCCCTTTTAGATACTAGTGTTATGCCCTGATGGGGCTGCCTCGGGTCAGACCTCCTGAGTGCAGGGTGCCCAAATACAGTGAGACCCAGGGAGTGAGGGCCAGAGGCAGGCAAGTGCTAGGTGTCTGGCCTTCATGTGGTCTGAGACATTGCTGGATGGCCCTGCTTCGTGACCAGAATGATGACAGCAATCTTAGGTAAAAATGTAATTCCAGTCACATGTTTACTAAAAGTCACTTTCAGGTGCTCTGCTGAGATCGTGGAAAATCAGCACAGAAGGAGAGGCGTGTGTGGGGAGAGGCCCTGGCGTGGCCTTTCCAGGTACAAGTAGTGTCATAGGCTGCAGGGCCCCTGCTGTCCGCCTGGGAAAGGGCTCTCACTGCAGAGTCCAGTTCCGCGTGCCAGGGACCGGCCTGTCTGGAAGCAGCAGGATGGCGTCTGCAGGTGAGAGAGCCACCCCAACCCAAAGACCCCCCCAGCCCGGCTCTGTGCAGGTTCCCCACACCCGGCACTGGCTCTTATATTTTTTCCTGCCTAATATCCTGCCTTTCCTTCCAGATTCCTCACGGGGGAAACAGTGGTCATTCTTTTCTCCGTTGCAGTGTGTTCTCCATATTGCTCTCGACCTCTAACTGGTTATTTTTCATTAGAATCCTTTTTATTAAGTATACTGTAAAAAAGATTCGGAGACACAGAATCAAAGAATCTCCTCTGAAATTGCTAATGGAAATTACCAATTGGTGTTCTGGGTCTATAATTTTCTTTTCTTTTTCAGTAGTGTAATCCTACTTTGTGTCAATAAGCACAGGGAGGCAAGAAAGGCCGCTACTATTTGTCTATTTTACTTTTCTCTCTTTTCCCATGTGAAGGGACAGAGGACCTCAGGGAAACAGGGTGCCATGATGCAAACTCATCAGTAAGTCTCTTACCGTAGCCGGTCTGTGACACGAGCTCAGCAGCTCCTCCAATGGGCTTCGTGAACACCCCCATGATTCCTTTCCCCACACCAGAGATAACACCCTTGGCCTTGTGTCCAGCTGAAGCCTGAGCCTCGGATGTTTTCTGGAAGTTCTGCATCGGCTGATCGACTATACCAGCAATTGCACCTGAAATAACAAAAGCCCCCAGTAAGTACAGAGGCTTAAAATCCTCAGAAAATGAAAAGCTCAGTCTGGCATGTAGTTTTATTTGGATTGAAAATGAATCCCCACCCTCAATATAAAGTTCTTTACATTTATTTACCAATTATGTAAGTACACTTTGGGCTGTTTACATTAGACATTTTTTATCTTCATTGAAACACAATGTGCAGACTGGGTTTGGTCCACAGTGTCAGGATCAACCACAGCAGATTATTTCCAAGTGCTACCTATGTGTGTTCCCCCAAATATGACAACACATGTTAACAAGAGCCAACAGGAACTCTGGGGGCCAAGCCCCCAGCCATCCAGCTTCTTTCCCATGCTTCCCTGGGACCAGGGAGCCTCAGGGCTGGGGCAGGCATAGGACTGGCCCAGGCACTCAGGTCCCGGGACGTCATGGGAGAAGAGCTGGGGCCTTGGGGGTCTTGTCCTCCCCAGTTGGCCTACTGTTACACATTAAACCTCTTCACCCAGCAAAAAAAAAAAAAAAAAAAAAGAAGAAGAAGAAGAAGAGCTAACAATTCCTCAGCAGGACAGAAAGCCTGCATAGCCTAGTAAACTTCCACTCAATCAAGAGTGGGGCAAAGCCGGGTGCAGTGGGGCACATCCCAGCAGCTCTGGAGGCTGAGATAGGAGGATCATGAGTTCAAAGCCAGCCTCAGCCACAGAAAGACCCTGTCTCTAAATAAAAAATACAAAATAGGGCTGGGGATACGACTCAGTGGTTGAGTGCCCCTGAGTTCAATCTCTGGTACCTGCCTCCAAAAAAAAAGAGTGGGGCAAGAAAAAAGGGCCAGCCTCATTCTGTGCCTCCACTTTTAATAATGATGATCACTTATCAATAATGCAGTATCATCAATATTATGATTTAATGATTATTTAATAAAAGTAACCATTGGTATGATCATGGTCTCCCTTATAGCTAACCTGTCTTGAGTGCTTGAGCTTCACCTATATGAGATCATTTAATCCTAAAATTCCATGAATCAGCATTGTTTACCTCATTTTCCAGAAGAGGACACTGTGGCACAGAGAGGTTAAGGAGTTTTCCCAAGGTCACACAGCTGTTAAATGGTTAGGCCTGGATTTGAATCCAAGGAGTGTGAGTCACAGTCTGCTCTTAACCACCAAAATTTTCACTTATCCTGTTTATAAAACAGGCTCTCTCCTCTCTGCCAATCTTGGAAAAACTTCTTTCTCTCTTACTTGAACTGAGGTTTGGCTACTTACTTTTCACTTCAGAATAGCTACCAAAACCCTGCTTCACTAATTTGCTCCAACTGCTTCATGACAGGGCCACCATTTCCTTTACTGAGCTTAAAGGTTGTTACAAATGACAGACATCCCTAGGCCACTCGTCTGGATGTGTCTTCTTGCTCCATGGGAACAATGACCAGTCTAGGAAAGGCCTCAGGAGTCCTGACTTTTTTCAGGATGAAGAGGCGGGTTCTCGAACTCAGAAGTAAAAATTTTTTTAGAGTTCTTGATAGAATTTCCTGTTTTCTTTCAACTTAAACCTGGTAGGGTTAACGAAAACCCCCACACCCCTGGCAGAAATTTTACATATGTCAAATCCTATCACTCCAAATGTCACCAATTCAGAATCTCTTATAAGTAGAGATTTCTAGACCTCAGTTAGTGACCTGCTAATTTCAAGCAATATTTCACTGAACAAAAGGCTGGTTTCTCCAGGTCAGAGGTTAAGGATCTGAATGTTCATGGGCTCCAGTCCTTTAGGTCTTGAAAGGGTCATTTAAAATTCTGAATCGACAGACTAAGAATTAACTGAAGTGATAGGTCTGTTTCCCACCCTGAACTATGCCACCATAACCCTCTAAAGACATGTCAAGAGGTGACGGGAGCTAGCTGCTACTGGTTGGCCCAGGCCACCCTAGATCTCAGGGCTGAGCGTCCCTCACTTTGTCGGAGCTGAGGAATCAGATGCTCCGGTCTCTACCTGTAAGATCAAGGGTCAGTAGCCACACAAGGTCGGGGGTAGAGACCACCAGCCCTGTAATGGAGAGGCAGGGACTTTGGGTCTTCTCCTCAATCATTCCATGTCAGGTAAAGTGCGCAGCATCAGATTAAAGAATGCAGGCTTCATCATTTCATTATCTGATTTCTCTGAAAGGTTGTGCTTAAGAATACAAAAATGGGAAAATTATTACAAAAATACCAATAGATTAAATTAGTGCCAGATTCCTGGTAGAAACGTCTTTTCTCAAGTGTGGCTTTCATTAGGACTATTAAAATTGGGTTGGGAGATACCCAGGGATGGTGGTGCACACCTATAATTCCAATGGCTCAGGAGGCTGAGGCTGAGGCAGGAGGATCGCAGGCTCCAAGTCAGCCTCAGCAACTTAGCAAGGCCCTGTCTCAAAATAAAAAAATAAAAAGGGTTGGGGATGTGGCTTAGGGCTTAAGTATTCTTGGGTTCAATCCCTAGTACCAAAGAATACATAAATAAACAAATTGGGTTGGAGACAGATGGTTCCCTCATTTACAGTCATTCCCTTTCATGCGCTAGCCCTAACCTGACCAGCTCTGGTCATCGACACAGGGTTCAAACAGGAGTTGGAGAAGGAGTCATCAGACTGCATGTCCTCAGCTCAGCATCAGAGATGGGAGAAAAGCCACCCATCACACACACTGACACCTCACTGGTCACCAGGTGCTACTGTCTCTCTATTTAGTCTCTCACTCTGTGCTGATGAGCTGGAGAACAGAGAGACCAAGAGAAACTAGCAGCCACTCCAGGCCTCTGCAAGCCTGCCTTGAGGGAGGCCACTTCTCTCAGGGCTGAGGCCCTCTTATTAAGTCTAATCCATCTAATTCCTACAACTGGTAAATTATTTATTATCATGTACTTAAACTCTAAGGCTTTAAGTAATGGAAACTGATCTCAAGACTTGTCTGTTGGCAACAGGCCCACGGGTGGGGGCCACATGGAGAGGACTGTGATGTGATGCAAGGGTAAGGAGAGAAGGATGCTCCTAGGTGGGGTGCCGGGGACTCTGAGAGCTGGGCTGGGCTGCAGGGGTAGTGGGGGCTTCTTGGGCACCTTGGCTGTAGGAGGCCCTTCTTTAAGAAGCAAGGAAACTATGAGACTCTCCTTTACTTCCTCTGTGACTGTTCGCAGCATCGGGCAAGGATGCTCAGTCACTGATCTATTTTGGTGCCAGCCTTATCACACAGTATAATCTTATGCTGGGTACTTTTTTGTCACAATAGCAGAGGTACAGGCCTAAATTGGGACACCACTCCATCCACAACTCACCAGACACAGGAGACCCACCATAGCATGGAAAACATCCCAACTCCAGGGCAGTAGTTTTTGGTAGAAGAGATATGCAAACTTTGGTCTGTCACCCTGAAATTCCAATCTGTCAACCTGACTGCTGAGGAGAGATTCTGGTGGCTACACATAGCTCCTCCTTGCTCACTGGAAGGAAACTCCAGCTCCACCGGGGAGAGGCCTGTTTTGTTGGGATTCTGAGAGGAGCCCCTAAGAGTGTCTAGGAGATGGAGGGGTGCGGTTGTGGGGATCCAGCACCATGATGGATCTATCAGGCAGCAGCCTGGCATGGCCTGGCCTGGCCTTTGGTGTTTGTAGAAGGAACAGGTCTGGGAAGGAACACGAAGTGGAATGAAGACGTAGAGCTGCCAGCCTTCCACAGTGCAGGCTCCAGGGCAGAAGGTCAAGTGCAGATATTTGGGGAAACGGATTTGGTAAATGTGGGAAAGGCTGATGCCAATGCTACAGGCTACAACAGAGTTCTCTCAAAAGCCATTGCTTTTGGAAATATTTTCATATTAATAAATTGGGTTGGGGGCAAGTGGTTACTTCATTTACAGTCTTCTCCCATTTCCCTTTCATGGTAGCCCTAACCTGTTCAAGGGACACAGAGCCCTGGCGACCTCTCTCAGACAGCTGGAAGACACTTCTTACTGGGGTTGGTCCACGTGGCTGGTCATGACATCTGGAGATTTCCTTTGATTTCAGGTGACTCACAACCTTCCACAGCGTCCCCAGAAAAAGCAGAGTCAAGAAATCCCCCAAACCCAGATTCATTAGTGGAAGCCATGTTTCACCTATCCTGGAACATTTGATTGTTAAGTTTCCCTGTATCCTGACTGTTTTCAAGCCCAGAGCCCTTCAGGGGAAGGTGGGGTGGCAGAAAAGTCCAGGTTCTTGTCCTTGTTGGAGGGTTTGATCTGGACGGTCACCTGACTTCATTCATGCCTGTCAACCATAAAATGTACTTTAAGTACATTTTTTTTTTTTAATTAACTGGGTCCTTAAAGTTTCTGTATTACAAAGGAAGGAAATGAACAACTAGAATTTCAATTTTCCTACCAGGAGTTTCAAACTACTATATCAAATCTATATTTTTCATATACAGACGCTTGGTTGTTCATGTTCCTCTCCTCTCCTTCCTCTCACACTGGTAGTTCTCAGACCAGGCATTTGGAGATGAGCCAGAGGTCCTGAGATACACACACAGAACTCTTGGAGGAGGAAAGAAAGTTGCTTTGGTCAAGCTAGAGACACCCACAATGAACTCTGAGGAGCCCAGAAATGGCAGTAGGGTGTGTGCTAGGCTGGGATCAGAGCTCCCAAGGGCTGGGGCAGGCTAGTATGGGAGTTTATGTCAGCCCCAGAACTCACAGGTTTCTGGAAATTACCAGAAATGAGAAAAGACAGCATAAGCTCACAGCCATATCCCCAGCAGCATGGATAAAGACATAGGAGACACAATGACCACAGCAAAGATCAGGGTTTTGTGAGCTCTACCCTGTCAGTGAGAGCCAGGTCCAAAGTGACCTTAGTAGGACAAGCTTGGGGGTCCTCAACTAGCTGATCTCTATTTCCAGACACACTTTTAGATAGTGACTGGGGCTTCATTGGGTGCAGAAGAGAGTAGAATCCTTAGGCTAAAGGTAAATCAGGAACACGC